>NC_044209.1:29923385-30063266 GCF_900880675.1 Sparus aurata
GTCAAAATTGTTGTTTTCCTTTTCAACTATGACTTCATATTCATTAGGATGAGGATTGGGCCCACTGTAAAAAATAATTTGAGCTCTCTTGATGTTATAATTCTGCGATTAAAGTCTGAATTGTGAGATTAAAGTCATAATTCTGAACAAAAGGTCAGAATTTCTTCCTTAACTGAGTAGTATTTTTTCAGCTGAATGAATCAGGATGTTTCCACGACTGAGTAAAGAACTTATCTGCACCCAAACTATGATCCACCTGAGACCTGACCAAGGTTTCCTTCAGCCTAAACCCTGATGAAGCCTTACTAACAGTGCTGACACATCAGACAACAGACACGTGTTTCTACCTGTGATATGTTAAAGAGACAAATGATGTACAGAAAACACTTCAGTTAAGTATCATGATGTTTAAACTGGAGCGCTTGTTGAACCTGCTCAGTTGTTTTCTGGTCTGTAATGAACATTACTGCATCCGTCACTGCTGACCTGACTGCCACTTGGTTTTGTTTCTGTCCTACTCTGACGATCTAAAAGCTGCTGGTCATGAGATATTTACTGTATGCTGATGATGCTGCTCTGCATCGTTGTAAAGTTAAAACTTGAAATGCAGAACCACTAACTAAATAATTAGCTTTATGGTAACTGGACGTCTCTTCACTTGTCTGGAACTAATCCTACCCCCTAAATATTTAGAAAATACAAGATAGACATCAACCAAGATAAAACAATTATATTATATCATATACATTATATTTAAGTTGCAACAGAAAAAGGATGACTTATGTCAGACTGTTGCACACAAACTAGTCAGCAGTCAAAGGCATCTAAAGAATACATTTTAAAGAATTCACTTACATGTAGTTAATTTATTACAATAACAAAAGACTAAACACACACAGAAACTTACCAGTGAACTGGATGATGCAAAACTGATTATTCTTATTCTCATACTTACTATTATTTGTTGTGCAAAATTATGTTTAAATTATTTCAAATAGTCCCAATAATAACAATAAAACGATAAACGTTATAAGTAGCAGTGTAAGAATTAAGAATGATGTTCATGTCAGCTGCACAGAGAACTGATCACTGTTTTCATTAGCACACTGTAAAATCTGACAAAGTGACTAAAATAACTAAATAAAGTATTTTTATAATATTAAGTTGTTAAAATGTATCAGCTCTTACTATTTAAATCACAGAGTCTACTTTACTTTACTGAAAATTACTTGGTAATCCTGAAACAATCAGTTCCCTAACTTTTTAAAAGTAAAGTAAACTTTTGAAATGCACAGTGCACTATGCAGCGGATCTGTCTGCAAAAAGCTTCATCACAGTCAAATTTAACAGTTATGTATCTTTATATTTCATTTGTGAGAAACTACTGTAAAAGATAGAAGTGTTAAATATATGAAGTAACAAGACACACAAAAATATATTTACAAACATATTTAAATATAGAAATAACACAATACAATCATGGTAAATCTAAATCTGCTTTATAAACAGGAAATTTAAGTGATAAAACACTTTTAGTTTTAAGTTTATTATGAAGCCAGGTGTTGTGCTCCAGCAGGTGAGTCTGTGCAGAATAACACTGTTACAAAACAAAAGAGTTGCAGAAGAAGTCAGTGATCAATCAAATAAATAAAAATGAAGGACTAAATGTGACAGTAATAAGCTTCTTTAAAACTCCATTAATGCTAATGATGCATGCAAACAGTTATAATAAGGAGAGAAAATGTTTTTTCTCTGCTGTTCTAACAAACTTCTACTGTAAATGAAATCTGCTCACCATGAAGATGTTTGCTGGCCATCTTTGTCTGAAAGCAGCTGGTCTGGTGTCCTGGTGCTGTTGATGTCTTGGTTCTGTTGATGTCTTGGTGCTGAACAGTTTGTCATTTCATCTTTATATATTATAAAGTCAGTGTGGTTCCCTCCCCTTGAATCCATGTCATCTGATACCAAGTCAGTTTGAGAGTAAAAAGGCACAGAGAGCCGACCAATCACAGCTCAGGAACCAGAGTGAAGCTGCAAGCAGCAAATCAGAAGTGAACCAAACAAAGTACATTTCATTTAGAGTTTGACTGTGTTTTACATCTATTCATTTACATAAGTGTGTTGTTTTACAGGGTGTTCAGTGTTTTATATGTTGCTGTGTCCTTGCATGTAACTATTCATATGATGGTGGTCTATGTGCCAGTGCATTAATTACCTACAGCCACACCATGAATGTACCTGTAAAGCACATCTGTGGTCGGAAAGGGAACTTCTGAGAATTATTTCTGAACCTGCAGTTGTCCTTTTTAGTGCTGGGGTAGAGGTAGTGAACATGTGTAGTGTGCAACAGCATTACTCAAGAAAAAATGGTAGCTGGGAAGATAGGGTGGCTTATTTTGACCAGTCAGCCGCCACAGACGGTCCAAGTCATGGGAGATCACTAACACCTTCATGCAAAGTGCTAGTCCTCCTTGTAAGATCAGAACGGGCGGGTTACTGAGAAGTTTTCGTCAGGGAGTCGGGTGATATAGTATGAAGATGGATGAATGGGTCTCTTACAGGACTTTAACGCAGGTCATGTTCTGATGACTTTTAGGGATCGTATTGTATTTCACCATTAAAGAGAAAACATTCAGTTTTCAGTTGCAGTTTGGTTAGGATTAGGCAACGGGCGTACTTGGGTAGGTTTGAGATACTTAGAAAAGAAGGAAGGGCCGTTACGTCACTGAGGTACCCTGAGAACACACGAAATCCCAACATATCTGTGTTGTGTGACTCATAAAGAAACACCTCAACAAAATAAAACAATACACTTCAGAGCAGGGCTGTAAACTAGCGGTCGCCACTCGCCAAATGCGACTAAAA
Organism: Sparus aurata; assembly: GCF_900880675.1. Lineage (NCBI taxonomy): Eukaryota > Metazoa > Chordata > Actinopteri > Spariformes > Sparidae > Sparus > Sparus aurata. The sequence continues at coordinate 29,926,251 of NC_044209.1, forward strand.
TATTCCCCTGGCGACTTCATTTTGGAGGGATACATGCCACGGGGCGGGTAAATGTTTGTCCCGATGGTCGTGCTCTTGCAATAAATTATGCATGATATAGCAACACATTGTAGTAGCTGTAAAGTGATAAATTATGACGGTAGCAAACGTTAGTGCTAAACCGGTGATTTGTTGTGTGTCGCACTGAAGTAGCTCCCCCGACGTCACCGCCTGTAGAAAATAGTTCCCCTCAGAAGCAACATAGCGAGCGCGTCACTGCTCTTTAAAAGTTTGGTGCAGTGACTTTGATCCGAGCACAGCTGTGATGCTGTGGCACGAGAGCTCAGTGAGGCCCCGTCCAGACGACAACGCTCTTTTTCGAAAACGCACATGTATTGCATCGTTTTGGCCGACCGTCCACACGGATCCTGAAAACGCACTTTTTTGAAAACTGGTCTCAGGGTGGAGAAATCCGAAAACGCAGCGCTCTCGTTCTCGTGTGGACAGCGAAACCTCATACTTTCCAAAACGATGACGTCATCGCCCCACCCCGCGACGTCTCATAACAACAGCAACAACAATGGTGGACTACATGCTCGTGTTCGTGCCGCAGGACATATTGAGCCTTTCTTGAAACTTACTCTCCTTGTAGTTGAGTGTGAGTCTCAGTAGCAGTTCGACCTCATTAACGGTTCACACAAACGATTCTGGTTTCCTTGCACTCGCCATTTTCATCTTCTTCTTGTTGTGTTCGTTTTCCCCGTCTACTGTCTGTTTGTTTACAGAGCGCAAGCTTTCTGTGCATGCTCCGTGTCTTCTTCTCCGTTTTTGGTGAATGTCAAGCGCCACCTAGAGGCTGGAATATGAACTACAGCGTTTTCGGTCGTTTTCAGTGGATCCGTTTGGACGCAAATGTGCTTGAAACGATGCCGAGGAAGATGGAGAAAAAAAAGATCGTTTTTCGCCCGTGTGGACGTCCCCTTAGAAGCAGGCGGCCTGACTATATGGATGGTGTCTGCTGAAGACAGTGATGAGGAGTTCTGATTAGAGATGCATACTGGATCGGATCGGGTCCCATCTGTAGTTCTGATGAGCAATTAATGAGTGTTTGCTTTGTCAAAGTTTTGTACTGTTAAAGTTTTCAATTTGCAATGTTATGAAATTTAATTAATAACATTAAAATGTATTTCTAAATAATACTTTGGCCTCTTTTCTAAGCATGTATTGCTATGTAATACTGTTATCTCCATGAAAAGTACTGAAACAGATGTATATGCAACAAAAAGAGGCAATTTATTATTTGGCTGGTAAAACATTTACTTGGCCGGTAGATTCTTTCATCTACCGGTCCCCTTGGCAGGTGAGCCAGAAAGTTAGTTTACAGCCCTGCTTCAGAAAATAGGTTAACAGGTGATTTTTGTATTGACACATAGTTGGTTCCTCTAGCCCTTATGTTGTGTTCCGGTCAAATCTGTCCAATGTAAAAGTTTTATCTCTGAAAAATGTACTTAATTTGATCAGACTGACCTAAGAGTCCATGACTTTGTCCACAAAGAGGATTTCAGCACACAAAATAAATAGTATTTATTTGCATGCAATTTTGTGTATTTCATTCAACTTTTGTACACTCTTGGTGTTCCCGGTCAAAAATGACCAGTCATTAGAAATGAATGGGGGAGACTACAATAAGTGTAAAAAACTGATCTCAGGTACATCCTCATTTGTCATGTGGACACATACACACATGCACACACACACACACACCCCACACACACACCTTGGTTCCCAGGCAACCACCACGGGAACCTTAGCCCAGTAGAGTCTCTCTCCCGCGGGAACAACACCTGTTCTCAGAAAGTTGTTGGAACATTGTTTCAATAATATTGAACTTTTCTCGCAGCTTTGGTAGCTTATATAAATGCTTTTTTGAGGCCTTGCTCACAGTTCATTGTGTGGCAGCACCATGGCACGTCGATATTCCATAAGTGAGGCTATTGATTGCATATGTGATCACCACACTGGTGAGGAGGAGAGAGGCCAGGAAACTGACAGTGAGGATGGATGGTGAGCAGAAGATGAAGACGACACAGAATATAATCCAGACCAAGAATTAACTGATGGGGAGGAATCCAGTGATGAAGAGGATGGCCATGCTGAGGCTGCTGTCACATTCATGTCAAAGAATGGGAACTTACCCTGGTCTTCATCCCCACCTGAGACCCACCTGAGACCCACCTAACCCTTTGACCGGGAACACAACTAGTGTTACTTTATGTGACAGTATAAAAAAATTAAATGGTTTCAAAACAAATGTCCTTGGTAACTTTGACCCTAAGTAGTCTGTGATAAACAATATACTATGTTTCATCTGATTATTTTTTATAGTCAAAATAATCCAGAAATGATGCTTTTTAGAACTTGAATTCAAGATGTATACGCTCAGATCAGTGAGGTATACAGGCCATAAATAACAAATAGAAGTTCAAAACTTGTAATGTTCACAAGAACTGAAGCTGATAAAAAGATCTAACACAACAAGTACTTATAATATATGTATTCTACAGTTTTTATTGAAGCTTAATTGGCGAAGTTTCAGGAGCAGGACCACACCTCAACAGCGCCAACTTCCGCATTTCTATAAATAACCACCTGACCCTCTCCTCTGCTTCGCTCTCGTATTCCGCGCTCTCGCACCCAGAAATGAGATCACGCGACATCGCCTCGCCCGAGCACATCCAAACTTTTGTACGAGCAACATCAGGCTCTACTCACCTCATCATGGACTTCGTATCACTATCCCCGTGGGACGATCTTTCAGACGAGATCAGGATCACCATTCATCTGAAGCCGACAACTTTCCCGTCACCTCCGTACCCTGAGACCCTGATTCCAGTGGCCCTACAGCCGGCTAGGGCGCGAGCGAGTCAGAAGAGCACCAGCTTCGTCTCATCCATGGTTCGCATCCTGCCTGGTTCATCTCTCCTCAACATCCAAGATTATCATAGTTCGTCCGACGACCCACGAGCCCACCTCCTTCCGCAGCAAAGGGAGGACGAGGAAATTCCGGAACAGAAAGTCACCGTCGCTGCAGTTCGCCACAGTTCGCCGTCTCCTTCACCTCCAGTCATCACGCACAGCCCTACAGGCAGTGACGTCTACGCTCTTGTTAAAGGGACAGTACAATCAAATAACACAGCCCAAAGAAAACAAAGAGCAGCAGCAAAAGCAGAGACAGAGATCCTCTGCCAGATCAAACAACTCCAGAGTTTCCGCCACCACTTCTCGCATCACTACACTCCAGAGGGAGCGCCCAGATGCATTCCAGGACCCTCCAACTCCTATCAGGATTATCATCATCAGCTACAGCAACCTACAACCTCAAGGGCAAATGCCACAGTGCCCACCGCCATCCAGTTCCAGCCATCACCGCAGCTAACCTTTGCGGGGGCTCCCGGCACCGGGATGCCAGCGCCCCCCGCTGCTTTTTCCAACAACCACAGCAACTCGCTTCAACCGGGGCTCCTGGCACCGAGATGCCAGAGCCCACTGCTTCCTGTTTCCAGGAACCACAGCAGCTCGCTTCAACCGGGGCTCCTGGCATGAGATGCCAGAGCCCCCTGCTTCCTGTTTCCAGCAACCACAGCAGCTCGCTTCAACCGTGGCTCCCGGCACCGAGATGCCAGAGCCCCCTGTTTCCTGTTTCCTGTTTCCTGTTTCCAGCAACCACAACAGCTCGCTTCAACCGGGGCTCCTGGCACGAGATGCCAGAGCCCCCTGCTTCCTGTTTCCAGCAACCACAACAGCTCGCTTCAACCGGGGCTCCTGGCACCGAGATGCCAGCGCACCCTGCTTCCTGTGTCCAGCAACCACAGCAGCTCGCTTCAACCGGGGTTCCTGGCACCGAGATGCCAGCGCCCCCTGCTTCCCGTTTCAAGCAACCACAGCTGCTCGCTTCAACCGGGGCTCCTGGCCTTGAGATGCCAGCGCCCTCTGCCGCCTATTTCCAGCAACCACAGCAGCTCGCTTCAACCGGGGCTCCTGGCATGAGATGTCAGAGCCCCCTGCTTCCTGTTTCCAGCAACCACAGCAGCTCGCTTCAACCGTGGCTCCCGGCACCGAGATGCCAGAGCCCCCTGTTTGCTGTTTCCTGTTTCCAGCAACCACAACAGCTCGCTTCAACCGGGGCTCCTGGCACGAGATGCCAGAGCCCCCTGCTTCCTGTTTCCAGCAACCACAACAGCTCGCTTCAACCGGGGCTCCTGGCACCGAGATGCCAGCGCCCCCTGCTTCCCGTTTCAAGCAACCACAGCTGCTCGCTTCAACCGGGGCTCCTGGCACTGAGATGCCAGTGCCCTCTGCCGCCTATTTCCAGCAACCACAGCAGATTGCTTCAACCAGGGCTCCTGGCACCGGGATGCCAGCGCCCTATGCTTCCTGTTTCCATCAACAACAGCACCTCGCTTCAACCAAGTCTCCTGGCACCAAGATTCCAGTGCCCTCTGCCGCCTAATTTCAGCAACCACAGCACCTCGCTTCAACCGGGGCTCCTGGCACCGGGTGCCAGCACCCTATGCCGGGATGCAGGGAGCTTCCATCTCCCAGCTCCATCAGTTCCAGCAGCTCATGTCGGCTGGGGTCATCAGCACCGGGATGCCGGCACCCATTCTTCCCCCTCAGCAGGCAACCACTAATTTCACTTTATACACAGCTACCCACACTGGGCCGCACAAAAAACCAAACGAGAGCTTCAGCCTTCTCTCGCCTGTTGTCGGCAGCTCCACCAGCACCCATACCTCCAGAACAGATGTCATCTACCCCTTCTGTCATCTTCCCGTAATCAACAGCGTATATAAGAAAGGCAGGCACGTCATGCACCAAGGAGGTCGTTCGATTTGCAACGGCTTCAACAGTACCGGATTCACCGAGTCCCAGTGCCGCTTCCTCCACGTTAACTCCTTCTGCGGCGGGGGCCACGCCCACCCCGAATGCCCGTACAACCTACCTCGCCAAAGCTAGTTTCTCATAAAGGACTTGAAGAAGGTCTTCACCCGGACTTCCACACAATTATCTATCTCTTTTGAAATCAAAAATCTTCAGTCGACCATAACCGAGCCAGATTCAGTTGACCGCACGCTCGCTAAGGAAGTTAAGGAAGGTCCAGGAACAGACCAGTGCTCTTAAAGTCCTCCCTATTCACACCGACTTCTGCCGTTTCTTCAGCATCCACTGGCGTGGTATATATTACTTCGCCGTTAGGCTCACCTTTGGTCGCAAAGCAGCCTAAACTCTTGGACACCCCACCTGAAGCCCTCAGCTGGATCCAGTCTAACAATTTCCCCCCCACCACATCGCCACCCGCTTCCGGCCTGGTTACCCTGACTTCAGTCTTCTCCAACCTCGGGGTCCCATCGTCGCAGAGAAAACAGAGGGCCCCTCCACATCCCTCGAGTTTCTCTGAATCATTCTCGACACTAACAAGTTTTAGACTTCAGTCCCGGTCGAAAAGCTCAACTGAACTTTCTTCTGCACCCAGCGCTGCACAAAACGTCAACTTCTGTCCCTTCCGTCCCATCACTCTTGACCTCCATCTCCCTGGATAGCTCGAGCCTTGCTGAAATCCGTCCGTGACTCAACCCTCTCACCAATTGGAACGGAATCACTTTCTTTTACGATGACCAACCGACTCACCCGCATGACATCCATCTGTACATCGATGCTGCTCCTTAGGCCGGTTTTGGGGGTTTCTACAATGGAAGATGGCTTGCGGCAGAATCGCCCCCGAAGCTCGCTAATGAATGCTAGAAGTTCAAAAGCTGGCACCTCACGCAGATACCTTCCCTACGCCAGTCGGGCATCGACATTCAACTCGCAAATCCTGCGCTGAGCGACTTCCAGAGCTCCACCATCAACAGCCTATCACCCTCGACCCTCTCTTCCTACTGGACAGCTTGGAAAGCTTCCATTACTTTCACGACCAATACAACACAACCTTTCCTTCATTCGATCTCATCACCACGACTTCTTTCAGTACTTACGCCCATTCCTCATGACAAATCATGCATCACCAAGCTTACCTTAGCGGTATCAGCTTCTTTCCAAGACAATAACCGGCTGTTCGTTAACAGTTCATTAAGCCCTCGCAGTCTTCCTCTTAATGCCGACTTGCTGTTAATCTGCCTCCACATAATCCGTTCCGGGTACGGCACTCCTCAAGTCGCCCAAACCTTGGAAGCCATGTTCTTGCTTGCCTTTTGGTTTCCTCAGATGCTCCGAATTCACCTCCTCAACCATTCACTTCTACTCAAGCCTTCATGCTTGCATTTCTGACTTGTCTCGCTTTTCAGACGACACCATGGTGTTCCACTTAAAGCAAACCAAAACCAATCAATTTGGTCCGCCTTCACCCGTCTTCTTCTTCAAGGTCCAATCACCACTGAATCCCTTCAAACCCTCGCAAATTTCTTGCAATTCCATAAATCTCACAACAATGACAGATCCTCTCTTCATCTCCGAATCTGGCCAAGTGGCTACTCGATTCTGGTTCCACCATCATTTTCGCCACGTGCTGTTATTGTCTGGTATTTTGCTGACAACTACTCTGGGCACTCCTTCAGAATCGGAGCTGCCACTTCAGCCTCCCGTAATGGCTTCCCAGAACACTTCATATGTCTCATAGGCCGCTGGTCTTCCCAAACGTACCACCGTTACATCCGTTCAGATCTCAAAGATCTCAGATCCGCTCAATCTCTTCTCAAGTAATTGGAGGTTTTTGGGGGTCCGTCGCTGCCGGGAGCGGCGGCGGATTCTCTACAAGAATCCCCACAACGCACTCGAAGAACTCAAAAGAACCAAGATCTTTGACACTTCGTTTTCCTTTGTCACTAATAAATCTTTAAACGCATCTCGTTGACGGTGTGGTCCTTGCTAGTGAATTGAAGCTTAATTGGCAAAGTTTCAGGAGCAGGACCACACCTCAACAGCGCCAACTTCCGCATTTCTATAAATAACCACCTGACCCTCTCCTCTGCTTCGCTCTCTTATTCTGCACCCCTCCCCCCCACCCCATTTCTCTCTGCCTGTTTCTTCTTTCTCTCCTCTCCTTCGTAGGTCCATGAGGGGGTCCGTCGCTGCCCGGGAGCGGCGGCGGATTCTCTACAAGAATCCCCACAACGCACTCGAAGAACTAGAAAGAACCAAGATCTTCAACACTTCGTTTTCCTTTGTCACTAATAAATCTTTAAACGCATCTCGTTGACGGTGTGGTCCTTGCTAGTGAATGATGAGTTTAAATGGAACGGTCATTTTTGACCGGGAACACAAAATTGTTTAACTTGAACCTAACACAACATGATGGTTAAATGTTGGTTGGGAAAGACTGCTGTTTGCAATCTCATCACGATATTTGGACGGACTGGCCCATTTTGATCACAATCTTATCAGCCCTGTCAATCATTTAAGGGGAAGAAATCAGTTTGTTAACCTTTTCTCTGTGTGTGGTCCTTCTTTTTCTCCATGCATCTCCCACTGACTCCAACACAACTGGCACCACAGTTTGTCCCCAGAGCAAGAGTCAAGAGGTGACGTAATGACCCTTGCTTCTCTTTTAGGTTCCTTGGTTAGGTTCAGGAGGAGGAAACAGTTTGGGAACTCAAAGTTTGTTTGGTTTCACACACGACCATTGCTACCAACTTTTTGCCCCCTCTGAGCGCCCTTGACAAGACTTCAAGTTTCATCACAGTTTGATATTCATTAGTTGATAATAAACTCATATTGTTCCTCTCAAGAAGATCTGTGTCCACACCAATCTGGTTTCAGAGCTAAACAGCTGTGATATAAATGTCACCCACAGGGAAACTTTTCTGTGTTAACATGAGGAATTACATCAACCAACCAGTGGACAATGTTTTAGCTGTTAACGGGATTATAAATATCTTGGGATCTGGTTAGATAACAACTTGTGTTGGATGTTGGAAATTGGATCTTTGTACAGACACAGAGCCAGTCTTCTTCTGCTCAGTGGGAAGTGGATATTTGAGGCAGTCTTCTTGTCTGTCTTGGATTATGGTGATGTTATGTATGGACACTCGTCTACGTCACTCTGAAACAGAGATTCAGTAAATCACTCCAACCGAAGATTCACTGCTGACAGTTCCTCTACTCAGCATTGCATCTTGTATGAAAACATTGGGTGGGCATCTCTGGTCTCATAGTCATTATTTGTTGACTGGCTAATACTCAGAGTCCTGTGTGCAAACAATACATTTGGAAAACTGCTTTTAGTTTTTGTGTTGCACACACTTTTATTTTTACAACACATATTAAAGGCTCGATCTTACAAGCTAAGATGCATCTACACACGTCATTACATGTCATGTTTTCAGTGAACTCTTGACATCCTGAAGGATCAGAGCGTGCCTCCGTGTTTCCTCCAGGTACCAATAAAAGTTGAGCAAATGAATGAATGAATGTTCCTGTTGTCTGTGTTTAATCACACAACCACAGGCCTCCAGAAAAAGAAAGATGGAACCTTCTGTCACAACTCACACAAACAGAAACAGATACAGATTATTAGAAACCAAGGAGACTGAAAACTGATATTTGAAATTGATTTTAATTTGCAGTAAAACATTATCAACCAGTGATTAAAAAAACATCTGAGAACAATTTACTCCAGTACGGTTCTAAATTATAATTTTCTGGAACTTTGTTTTCTGCTGCTTTGCTAAACTTCTATCACTACATCTATTGGATACTAGGGGTGGTTAATCAGCCGAGTTTCCCGATTCGATTCAATTCCGATTATTGTGGTCTCGAATCGATTACAAATCAGTTTTCGATTATTAACGATTATTGATCTTCCATTTAACATCAGTCAGCTGCTTAATTTTTTTATTTCTCTTTTGAGTAACACCTCACAGCACCTTCAATATTGTATAGTGTAACTGTAATATCAAAATTATTATTTTTTAATTTGTTTTAAATGTAGTTTCTCAGTTAAAAGAAAGCTGCCAAGCTCAGCAGCCAGACTCATGTTAGAAGCATTGTTGGTGACAAGAACCAGGGCGTGTTTCTCTATTCCCCACTCGTCTGCCATTGCTTAGAGAAACTCACACATATTTGCGCTTGTGTGGCTATCATCCATAGCTTTCGTCTGAAGTACGTAGGACATTAGCTTCCATTAACTGCTGACATAATGAGCTGTAACGGTCACATATGAGACTGTAGCTCTGGATGTCCAGGCATCGCAGGTTATTGCTACCCTGTGAGCAGAGTTGAGGGACACTTGCACGGAAAGGTTTGTCTCCTTGTAAAGATTTGGAATCGATTTAAGTGTGAAAAAGCTCCGGGATGGAATAACATATCTTGACTCCAGACTGTAGACCATGTAGCGGAAGCCAGTAAGAGGACGACTCCAGTTTGTATTACTATTTAAAAAATAATAATAATAATAATAAAAAATAACTAAATAAAAAATGAATAAATAAATTAATTAAAATCAATCTTTGGAAATTTAGTAATCGATTCATAATCGTCAATATTATAATCACGATTTATTGATTATCGATTTTTTTCACCACCCCTATTGGATACCATGAGTTACTCAGACTCAGATTACTCTGTGTTGACAGATTACTCTGTGTTTACAGATTACTCTGTGTTTACAGATTACTCGGTGTTTACAGATTACTCAGTGTTTACAGATTACTCTGTGTTTACAGATTACTCTGTGTTTACAGATTACTCTGTGTTTACAGATTACTCTGTGTTTACAGATTACTCGGTGTTTACAGATGACTCGGTGTTTACAGATGACTCAGATGTTGTTGTGGGCGGGACACTGAGTGAGAGGAAGTGGCTTCAGATCCACAGTAACACATTTTAAATGAGTTTATCTTATCAATCTGACCTGAGAACCAGCCGGGTGTGATCAGTCTGCAGCTACACTGACGTGTCACATCATTCTTCTTTTCACATGTGTAGGTGTCAAACATGTCACTCAGATCATGGAGCAGTAACACGGCTCCATCACTGACCTCCAGTTCAACTATTTAACTGACAGAACTACAATGAATCCAGCAGAGTTCATGAGAAAATGCTGCAGAAATACTGTTTTACATGAGTGAGTCCATCATTAATCAATATAATAGATCAATATGACAGATAAACGTTCTGGTGACGGCTGCTGTCCACTGAGTATCACCTCGACTCACTCAGAGGTGGCAGCTGCACAAACACAAACACCAAATGACATATACCTGCCTGCAGGAGCGACTGAACACCTGGCAGATGGCTGCAGCTGGCTGGAGGCCCGGCTGAGATTGTGCTGACACAATCATGATTCAAGGCTTATTACTGTGTTACGTGACCCCTGGATCAGGCTCAGACTTTAAAGTGGAGGTAATGTAGGTGCAGTAAAGATAACTGTGTGTTCAGATCATTCATTAACACACGACTCGTACTCTGCTCCCTGTTGTTTTCTCTTACAGTCTCTTTTATGAATGCCAATATAGATTTCATCAGACACGATTCTCTGGAAACCGTCTAATGCTCGTAATACCTGAAGCTGTGAGGTCCAGCTTAGTGTCTGCTCAGCTTTGGCAGGAACCAAAAGCATCTGCAACCATAAAATCTGTCTATGAATGTCAAAGATAAGGTTGAGTTTATCATCGTGTATCAGTCCACGATCAGATGACACTGTAATAAAACATAAGAGAACAATCATCTTATCATTACAGCCCATTGACGGCTGTTTTACAGATATCCTGCGCTGCTCTCTGAACCTGTCAGCACGCCACACACTGATAAGAGTTCCACCGACAGGTGAGATTTAACCACCACCTGGTTAAAGATTGACTTCTACTGAGTTGATCTGTCACCAACACACCTGATACACAGACACCTGACAGACAATATGCAGCAGCTACGACACAAGAATACAATACAGACTATAACACTGAGGTAGACAGGTGACAACTGTCACGTCCACTTAATGATGTAGTAAATATGTACCTAGCTGCTTTGTAGCCTCGCAGCTAGTCGGCTAACACTGAGTTTAACAATAACTTTGACTTTGTACTGAGCCTGAGATGTTTCTCAACAGCTTCATGATGTGTGATCACTGCGACGCTGCAGCCCTCTGACATCTCTGCTCTGGTCTGACTGACTGTTCATCATGTTGATCACATTCACAGTAATAATAATAATAATAATAATTAATTATAATTATTATTTGGAGGCGCCTTTCAAGACACCCAAGGTCACCTTACAGTGCAGGAGAACAAACTCACACTAGTTAAAACAGCAAATCATGGCAAAGACACAACAAGCATGCGGTGGAAGACATGTGGCAGCGCTGCCCAACAGACACTGGACTCAGACTTGATACAACAGATCAACAATCTGATCTGGTTTGTGTCGTGTTATTGAATAACTTGCATTGAGTCCGACTGCAAGTATAACGTGAATGCTTTATCCAACGTCACTCCCTGACCTCGCCCTAACCTCAGACGTCCTCCTCCTGGCCTCCGTAGTTCCCACTCAAGACAGTTACACCACATCTCCCCTTTCTAGAATCAATGCGTAGACTGCCATTGATTCAGCAGGACCTTAGGGGGTTATTCTGCCCCTTAGCTGGAAGGTCTGCTCCTATCTGAGCCATTCACACTGACAACAGACACACAGCAATTTAACCTTAGCTTGGAACAAGAAATTACAAAACACAATACAAAACACCTTGTACCGTCTACCCTCACTCTAACCCTGAAACTTGAACATTTACATTCAAACAGTACAACAATAGAAAAAATGGCTCAATCACAGTATCAAACACATTTTTTTCGTTTTTTATTTTGATTGTCTCTCAGTCTCTGTAAAGTCTGTGATGAGAAAAATGACAAGCTGAACTGGGTCGGTCTTACCACAGCTCTCCCAGACCTGGTTCTGAGAGTAGGAGTAGATGGTGGTTCTGGACCGTTCTGCTGCAGTGGTGCTGCTGCGGGTCGTTCTGGAACACCTCCTGGGATCTGCACAGCTGCACCACTGCTGCCTGGCTCTGGTGAAGGCTGCATGGCGATGAGATGGCGAGGGTTTCGCCTGATGATCCCGTGGAGTCCCTCTACCAGATAAGACCGAGGTGTTGTGTGACTTCCGATGACAGCTCCAGCTGCTCTTTGGTCTGTGACCCACACATCCTGCCCAGGAGTGAGTCTGTTGAGGTTCCATGCACAGTGTCGCAGATTGTAGCGTTGTGCATCTTTCCTCTTCCTCTCCTTTTCCTTCAGCAGTACCGTGTCTCCATCAGGATGAGCAGGCTCTAACAGTGCAGGCAGAATAGGCACGGTGGTACGAAGCCTCCTCCCCATGAGAAGTTGAGCTGGGCTGTATCCATTATGAAGTGGGGTAGACTTGTATGCAAGCAGAGCAAGGTATGACTCTGACTTCTTCAGGAGTCCCTTCACGGTCTGTACTGCACATTCAGCTTCAGCATTTCCCTGGGGATATTTTGGACTGCTGGTCACTTAACGAAACCCATAGGACTCAGCAAAGTCAGCTCCTGAGAACTGTGGCCCTTTATCAGTGACCAGTGTCTCACAGATCCCGTGACGTGCAAAAATTGACTTCAGGTGATGGATCACATCCTTAGACCTTGTGGGGGTTTGCAGTGCGATCTCCACATACCTTGATGTGTAGTCCACCACTAGTAGGTAGGTCTTGCTCCCTAGCATGAACAAATCTGCTCCACACTTTTGCCGTGGTCAGCCTGGGTACGGTGTTGGCATCAGCGGCTCCCTGTGGTTCTGTCTCTCCTGGCAGCCCGGCAGTTAAGAACCACCTCGTTCAGCTGCTGGCTCAGCCCTGGCCACCATACTGACTGTTGCGCCCTCTCTCTACACTTGACCACACCTTGATGACCTTCCTGCAGCTTGACGAGAACATCGTTTCTCATTGTTGAGGGAATAACGAGTCTTTGTCCTTTTAGTAGTAGACCATCCTGGACTGTGAGAAGAGCACGCTCAGGCCAGTACAGCTTGAGTGCAGGTTCGTTGGTGCCATGGGCTGGCCATCCTTCTGCACACAGCTGCAGCACATCATCTATGTGGCACACCACGCCCTCGAGCCCTTCTGTGACCTCTGTCACCGTTCTGTTCTGGAAGTGTTCAGGAGCTGATGCTATGCTGAAAGGAAGCCGCTTAAAGAAAAAGTGCCCAAAGGGTGTGATGAAGGTTGTCAGTTTCGCTGAATCTTCTGTCAGGGGAATTTGCCAAAACCCCATATTTGCATCCAGCTTACTAAAAATTCTGGCTCCAGCCAGCATTCCCAGTGTTTCCTCCACTGATGGCAGGATAAACTTCTCTCGACACACTGACTCATTCAGTTTGGTGAGATCAACGCATATGCGTACAGCACCATCACCCCAAGGTTTTCCATGTGGGACAGTTCCTGCTTGACTTTGTCCAGGAGTTTGTTTCAGCTTTATGGCGTATGGTTGGCGCAATTCTCCGAATCTGATGCATAGTTTCGGGTAAGTTTGCTTTAATGTCTCCATAGTGACACTGTCTAATCGTGCAACCAGCCCCAGCCTACAGCTCATGGATCTTCCCAGCAAGGCAGTGTGCAGATGACGCACAACATATACATCCTCCATCTTTGCTTTCCCACCTCTCCTCAGCAGCAGCCTGGCGACGCCCACAACATCAAGTGGACTCCTACCTGGTCCCAGGAGCAGCTTTGTTGATTTTCGGAGTATTGGCGGATTGTTCTTGTATATCTCCAGGAACACAGTGTGTGGTGGAACTGTGACGTCGGCACCTGTGTCGATTTTGAACGTCACACTGCTGTCATGGATGCCTATGTTGACTGTCCAGGGTTCCCCATCTGTTGTGATGCTGCCGAGGAAGATTGCATCCTCCTCCTCTCCTTCAACTTCATGCACAGATTTTGGTGCCCTGCACACGCAACTATAATGTCCCTTTCTGCCACATGCATGACATTAACTTTCATTCGCAGGACAATCTTGTGGTGGATGTGATGGAGAACTGCCACATTTGTGACACTGAGCTTTTCCTTTGCTATTCTGGGCATTTTGTGGCTTATTAGCATACTGATGATTGTTTTTAGCTGGCTTGCTGGTCTTGAGCACTCTGACTCTGTCCACAGACTTAGCATCACTTGCCTGTGCTCTGGTGTCACCTCGCAGTGAAGCTTGCTGCTTTTTGACCTCCTCACTTTGATGTGCCATCCTGACAGCTTTGTCCAAAGGTAAGTTCTGCGTCCAGCTGCATGCGTTCAGACAGCACCTTATCTGACAGTCCAACAACGAGTCTGTCTCGGATTAGCTTGTCATGTAGCACTCCGTAGCTGCAGTGTTCTGCTAGCGTGTATAATGCAGTGACAAATGAATCCACCGGCTCTCCTTCTCTCTGCTTACGCATGTTGAACTTAGCACGCTCGTAAATTACGTTTTTCTAGACCATGAAGAAACTTTGAAAACCATCACGTACCCCTTTGTAAGTGCCTCTGTCAGCAGCCGTTAGTTAGCCCAAGTAAGCTGTCATCTGCCTCGTCCCCCATGCAGTATATCAATGTATTGACTTGATTCTCTTCAGAGCTTGTTTTGTGGTGAGCGTAGGGAGGAAACTAGACACAGTAATATCGAATTGCCTATGTTCAAAGGGTAGTAGGACTGCAACAACGCCACCTTGGGATTTAACTCCGTCAATTGATCTCAGGACACGCAAGTAAGGTTACTCATTAGGCATGAGAGGTGGATCACAGTCAAATACATTTTTATTGTTAAATATTAACAATGCAGCGCCCACACAAATTTAAAAAAAAAACAGACTATTCAGCCGGAGGCTCGCTGGTGTGGAGAAACTAGTGAGGGAAGGGGTCCAAACAAAATATCATAAATCACCCGGGCATGTGACGATCACACACTCACACACACTTTGTGAACAACCAAAAATCCCAGGGAAGCACAGCACACAGGGAAGGAAGGGACACCGCCACCCAGGTCACCAGCACCACCACCGGCCTCTGCAAAGAAAAGGAACAACAAGAGAATAGTCACACAGTGAAACAAAACTAGTATAAAAATGGAAACTGGGCAAATTATAGTCAAACCAAACAAAATATCTATTACCCAGAATAAACCAACTATAAAGAAAAGAAAGCAAATAGCACAAATTGTATGCAAACAAAAGTAAACACCACCTGCCCTAAACAAATGAATTACACAAGTTAATTAAATCAAATTAACCAAAAAGATATCAAAAGTCAAGACAGGGGTAAAGAAAAGAAATAAACAAAAACCAAGTTAAGGTGTCAAAATGAAACTCAACACATGGCCATGAAGGCACACTTGAGATAGCAGTGACTTAGCAGCGAAACAGATAATGCAGCGGCCAAAGCTGCGACACAGCAGCCGACAGTGCAGCGGCAAAACAGCAGACAAAGCAGTCAGCTGATCGTGACTTTTCTTATGTCACACAGATCGTTCGGTCCAATGGCTCTATCTCATCTAAAAAGAACAAAATTAACACTATTAAAATGAGCCTACCATACCGGTTTCAAGTGCCGCAGTAAAACTACAACATACCTTTTGGCCGGATCGGATACACACACACAAGGTGGTGAGAGAGGGAGAGACACATGCGGCTACCAGCATTTACCTGCAACCATGCTAACGTTAGCTTAAAAGTGTAACGACCAAGATCACGCAGACAGAGAGGACACTTACCACCGCAACACAACGGGACCAAGCAGGGCACGTCAGCTCAGCCGCTCTGCAGCAAAACATACATGTGCTATAAGAACAAAGGGGTCAACACCTGGCAACGCGGAAAGTACGAGCAGCGTACAATCCTACCTGCTGAGAGCCAAAACTTCCGGACCGGAAGTGACGCGTCAGACACGAGCGCAAAGAGAAAGCATCGGGAAGAGCTGCCCTATTTATACTCCGTTCCGCCTACAATTGGTGGCTACCATTGGCGCTCAAATAATGACTAGATACGAAAGCATCCTGCTGCTACACTTGCATTTAGGTTACTTGCCAGGCGGAATCTTTCAAATCTCATGATCCATTTATCCCACTCTTGCGGCTTTGAAAAGTCGAAGGACTCCGGTGGCTGGATATTAGCCTAAACGTAGCGCACGGTCCTGCTGCTGCCGTTAGCTGCTGGCCACCGCCGCTAGCTTCTTCTCCGTGGCTCATCTTGTTCTTCTTTTTCTTTCCTCCGCAGGTGTCAAAACGATCCTTTTCTTTCAGGCTTCACCTCTCACGCTAACTACAGGACTTCTGACACCATGTCGTGTTATTGAACAACTTGCGTTGAGTCCGACTGCAAGTATAACGTGAATGCTTTATTTTCCAACGTCACTCCCTGACCTCGCCCTAACCTCAGACGTCCTCCTCCCCGCCTCCGTAGTTCCCACTCAAGACAGTTACACCACAGTTTGTTTCCAGTTTTTAACAGACAGGTTCATCCGGCCACATTAATCTGCTGAGTTAAAAACAAACCATGACACGACAATCATCAGAGACGGAGACGAGTTCAGACTTTACAGCTCAGTTCATTTGATTTAATGTGATTCCTCAGAAGAGAAACAGAAGCTGTGGAGCTGCTGTCACATGTCAGAGAGCAGAATGTGATGTTGAACCATGTTATTTATTCAAACATGACATGTCTTCACCTTCTTCTGAGGACTCGCCCCCTTAAAGAAGAAGACTGATTGATGGATGGGTGGCATGATATTATTGGTTCAAAGAGTGAATTTTAAGATAAAAATATGAAGAAATTGATTTTCAAAAAAACGTTTTGGTATAGATTGCTTAATAGGTGGACATGAGAACGTGGATGTGATCTAAAATGGTTAAAATGGATGAAATGAAGCAAAACCCAACAGGAGTCATGAGTGAAGTTTATTACTTGCCGGCGCTGATCTGAACTGAGGATCTAAAGACGGAGGCTGTTGTTGGCTGTACAGATTATAAAAGCCCAATGAGGCCAGTTTGTATTTAATAAGCTGTATGGTTATCTATAAAAACTGAGTTCAAATCAGGAAGGAACTCGTCTGGAAGCTCTGCAGTGATTCAAAGACACACTAAGATGTTCTGTTGGAGTGAGCCGGGAGGTCCAGTCCTCACGTCTGTGGGTCCCGGTACTGAAGTCCAGGAGATCCTTCTGGTGGAGCTCCTGTGCCTGACTCTGTACATTCCTCTGGATATTAATAAATACAGTCTCAGCTTTGGCAGGAACCAAAAGCATCTGCAAACATAAAATCTGTCTATGAATGTCAAAGATAAGGTCGAGTTTATCATCGTGTATCAGTCCACGATCAAATGACACTGTAATAAAACATAAGAGAACAATCATCTTATCATTACAGCCCATTGACGGCTGTTTTACAGATATCCTGCGCTGCTCTCTGAACCTGTCAGCACGCCACACACTGATAAGAGTTCCACCGACAGGTGAGATTTAACCAACACCTGGTTAAAGATTGACTTCTACTGAGTCGATCTGTCACCAACACACCTGATACACACACACCTGACAGACAATATGCAGCAGCTACGACACAAGAATACAATACAGACTATAACACTGAGGTAGACAGGTGACAACTGTCACGTCCACTTAATGATGTAGTAAATATGTACCTAGCTGCTTTGTAGCCACGCAGCTAGTCGGCTAACACTGAGTTTAACAATAACTTTGACTTTGTACTGAGCCTGAGATGTTTCTCAACAGCTTCATGATGTGTGATCACTGCGACGCTGCAGCCCTCTGACATCTCTGCTCTGGTCTGACTGACAGTTCATCATGTTGATCACATTCATCAGAACTTGGCTGTGAACTCAGCACCTGGTTTCAGGTGTTACTAGGTGCAGTAAAGATCAAATGACACTGTAATAAAACATAAGAGAACAATCATCTTATCATTACAGCCCATTGACGGCTGTTTTACAGATATGCTGCGCTTCTCTCTGAACCTCTGCCAGCTCGCCACACACTGATAAGAGTCCCACCGACAGGTAAGGAGGTGAGGCGCCTGGTTTCAGGTGTCACCACCGCTGCCAAACTGATACTGGACTGATTTCACAGGAGCTGGCAGGACTTTAGATTCCCGTCTCTCCTCAGACTTGATACAACAGATCAACAATCTGATCTGGTTTGTTTCCAGTTTTTAACAGAGAGATTCATCCGGCCACATAAATCTGCTGAGTTAAAAACAAACCAGGACACGTCAATCATCAGAGACGGAGACGAGTTCAGACTTTACAGCTCAGTTCATTTGGTTCAATATGATTCCTCAGAAGAGAAACAGAAGCTGTGGAGCTGCTAGCACGTGTCAGACAGCAGAATGTGAAAATGAGAATTATGGGCTGGTGGTTGAACTCCGGTCGGTGCCTCTGCCTCTGAGCACAGCTGTTAGGACCAGGGCCTCGGGGAACCCTGGTGCGGTCTGAGAGGGAGACTGCCCTCTTCACATCCTCCACGCACCACCAGCTGTGGAGAAGGAGAAGAAGAAGAAGACAGATTCTGACATCACTGATTCTCTGCAGTCCTCTCTGGTCATCTGTTTCACAAGATAACTCTCTGTGTAAACTGTGCAACATATTCATAACTTCATACATGACACATACAGTGTGGAGTCATGGCCAGTATAATTTGGCTTTTTTGACAAAAGATTTACAAAAACCCTCCAATGTCAGAGTGAAAACAGATTTCTACAAAGTAATGTCATAGAATAAAAAATATATGATGTTAAATACGTGATACATAAATATTCACCCCCTCTAAAGTGACTGACATAATTCAACTCTTGTTGAGTCTCACAGTTAGTGAACCTGAGATCAGCTGAGTGCAGTGGATGTGTCTCAGGTGATTGTAGTATAACCTCACCTGTGTCTGAAGGTCCGGTCACTGTTAATCAGTATTCATGGCTACAATTACACCATGAAGACAAAAGAACAGTCCACGCACCGCTGTTAAGAGGTTATTGAAAGTTTAAATCAGGGGACGGATACAAAAACATTTCCAAGTCAAAGAACATGGCACATGTAAACCGGCCTGCAGCAGGTCGGCCTCACAAACTGAGTGACTGTGGAAGAAGGAGCCCAGTGAGAGAAACCACCAAGACTCCCAGCAGCACTCTGAAGGAGCCCAGTGAGAGAAACCACCAAGACTCCCAGCAGCACTCTGAAGGAGCCCAGTGAGAGAAACCACCAAGACTCCCAGCAGCACTCTGAAGGAGCCCAGTGAGAGAAACCACCAAGACTCCCAGCAGCACTCTGAAGGAGCCCAGTGAGAGAAACCACCAAGACTCCCAGCAGCACTCTGAAGGAGCCCAGTGAGAGAAACCACCAAGACTCCCAGCAGCACGCTGAAGGAGTCCAGTGAGAGAAACCACCAAGACTCCCAGCAGCACTCTGAAGGAGCCCAGTGAGAGAAACCACCAAGACTCCCAGCAGCACTCTGAAGGAGCCCAGTGAGAGAAACCACCAAGACTCCCAGCAGCACCCTGAAGGAGTCCAGTGAGAGAAACCACCAAGACTCCCAGCAGCACTCTGAAGGAGCCCAGTGAGAGAAACCACCAAGACTCCCAGCAGCACTCTGAAGGAGCCCAGTGAGAGAAACCACCAAGACTCCCAGCAGCACGCTGAAGGAGTCCAGTGAGAGAAACCACCAAGACTCCCAGCAGCACTCTGAAGGAGCCCAGTGAGAGAAACCACCAAGACTCCCAGCAGCACTCTGAAGGAGCCCAGTGAGAGAAACCACCAAGACTCCCAGCAGCACTCTGAAGGAGCCCAGTGAGAGAAACCACCAAGACTCCCAGCAGCACTCTGAAGGAGCCCAGTGAGAGAAACCACCAAGACTCCCAGCAGCACTCTGAAGGAGCCCAGTGAGAGAAACCACCAAGACTCCCAGCAGCACTCTGAAGGAGCCCAGTGAGAGAAACCACCAAGACTCCCAGCAGCACCCAGTGAGAGAAACCACCAAGACTCCCAGCAGCACTCTGAAGGAGCCCAGTGAGAGAAACCACCAAGACTCCCAGCAGCACTCTGAAGGAGCCCAGTGAGAGAAACCACCAAGACTCCCAGCAGCACCCAGTGAGAGAAACCACCAAGACTCCCAGCAGCACTCTGAAGGAGCCCAGTGAGAGAAACCACCAAGACTCCCAGCAGCACTCTGAAGGAGTCCAGTGAGAGAAACCACCAAGACTCCCAGCAGCACTCTGAAGGAGTCCAGTGAGAGAAACCACCAAGACTCCCAGCAGCACCCAGTGAGAGAAACCACCAAGACTCCCAGCAGCACTCTGAAGGAGCCCAGTGAGAGAAACCACCAAGACTCCCAGCAGCACGCTGAAGGAGTCCAGTGAGAGAAACCACCAAGACTCCCAGCAGCACTCTGAAGGAGCCCAGTGAGAGAAACCACCAAGACTCCCAGCAGCACGCTGAAGGAGTCCAGTGAGAGAAACCACCAAGACTCCCAGCAGCACTCTGAAGGAGCCCAGTGAGAGAAACCACCAAGACTCCCAGCAGCACCCTGAAGGAGTCCAGTGAGAGAAACCACCAAGACTCCCAGCAGCACTCTGAAGGAGCCCAGTGAGAGAAACCACCAAGACTCCCAGCAGCACTCTGAAGGAGCCCAGTGAGAGAAACCACCAAGACTCCCAGCAGCACTCTGAAGGAGCCCAGTGAGAGAAACCACCAAGACTCCCAGCAGCACTCTGAAGGAGCCCAGTGAGAGAAACCACCAAGACTCCCAGCAGCACTCTGAAGGAGCCCAGTGAGAGAAACCACCAAGACTCCAAGCAGCACTCTGAAGGAGTCCAGTGAGAGAAACCACCAAGACTCCCAGCAGCACCCTGAAGGAGCCCCAGACGCAGAAGTTCTGCTCATAAGTCATGAACCCGGTGCAGCAGGTTCTCTTCCTGATGCTCTCAGACACACCTGCTGTCAGTCCATCAGTGTCTGTGACATCACAGTTAGACTTGAGCATGAGCGCCCCCTGGTGTCTGTGTGCGCTCTGTGCAACTGAGAGGCCAGAGGGACAAACACTCAGTTTCATCTGTAAAATACATGTTCGAGCTTCTCGTGTGAATAAATGAGAATGTGAATATTTTGTGTCACTAATCATTTCTCTCAGATGGAAGCAACAACTTTCACCTCACAGTTCTCAAACTTCCATCAGTTTCATGACATCAAGATGATTTTAATGTAACTGAGGCATCTTCCAGCACAGTGACTCATACTTCCTCTCTGTCTTCATGCTGAATAACTCAAACCCTCCCTCACCTCGTGAACCGGATCCATCCTTCTCCTGACTGACTCCTTTCTCATTCCTGGTGTTGACTTGTTACCGTACACACTCGGTCAGTGTTGAGATAATCACGTCTGCTGCCTGTCGTCAGGACAGAACAACGGCCTCTCAGGCGTTCTCCTTCCACATGACGCTGATTCAGTGAGAAGCTGCTCTCAGAACAACAGGCTTCGTTGTGTTTTCAGTGTGTCAGCAGTTTTTCTAAATGCAGTTTATGTGTCGTCACAGTGGAGAAGATGTTTTCTTCATGTGTTTGCATGTGTTTTCCTCGGCTGCACTGTGTTGAGCTCTCAGGGCCACCGTAGACTTCTGATGTCATAACAAACCTACATTTCTCTTTAGACTAATCTGTGTAAGAAAGATAACACTGGTGTTCAGAAGACAGAACGCTCGACGGATCGACTAGTTTGGTCTAGCTACCGGAACACACGGATGTCAACAAACAGATATGTGGCTGCTTGCACAAACACACTGTTTTAACTACTTTTTTATTCAGTTTGAGTCATACACGCTACAGTGCTGCGTGCTAAGGTGTCTGCTGATGTTGCATAACTTTTGGTGTGAGATGTGGAGCATGTTAAGACGCTTAAAACACAGTGTAAAGTTCTGACCCCATGCTGTTAGCGTTCAATGCTAAGTCTCCATTCACGGAGCTCTGTAATGGCTGGACCAAATGTGTTCGCGTCTTCGGTACTGGCAAGTCAAGGGTAGCTTGAGCAATGAAGCTGCATGTTTAAATCGACCGAAGTTCTCCTTTAACAGGCTAAAAAAAACAATGGAAGAAACCTCATGAAGAGCCACAGAGGAGGATCCCTCTTCCAGGACGGACAGACATGCAATAGATGTTGCGTGTACAGAAAAGAGCAACAAGTCACAGTTTACAAGTTACATTAACAGAAAGTCTGATACAAGTTATGTAAAGTGAGTGGATCCAGGAGACGACTGAGCAGGACGAGGCATCACCAAGTGGAGCCCGAGCCAGACTTATTATTATATCATTTCTAATTTTAATATAGTGGATTTATATTTGGGTCATGTTGTATGTGATTCATTTTAAACAGATGTAACTGCTACATATTTGTGTGACTAATACATGTGTTACAAAATATGTGTTTTTTACTGTGATTTAACTTTTCAGACATTGAACAAATGTCAGATCAGCAGCGTCTGATCAGTCCAAAGACACACACTGACACTTTACATCATTCTTCAACTGAACTTAGTGATTTTTAAAATGTTCATTTTCCTCAATACATTTGTTTTTAAATGTAGTTGTGTAACTGAAATACAGTTGAGGACACAAACACAAAGTACTGCTGCAGTTTATACTCGTGTCTTCTGCCTTTTTAAACTCAGTGAATTAAAATGGTATAAAATCATTTCATACAGAGACAACATGAATGTTAAATTGTGGAAATAGTTAGATGTTTGCGTTAAACACTTTGGTATGGTAGACCAAAATGTAAAAAACAATAAATATCTTTGAGCTGACGCGTCCGACAACAAGACTCAAAAATTAACTTTTTCTTGAAAATAGTGCCTCTGACCTCATCTGAACCGGCTAAATCACGATCAATACAGACACAGCTCAGCAAATAGATCCACACCTCAAGAAAAGTCTAAACATGAAAGAACGAAAAATGCTGTAACTAGTACTATGCCCTTTTCTTCTTCATCATATTGCAGTTATAGTTAGATACAAGTTCTATTTCAAATTGCACATGTTTCCAGCAATAAAAATGCATAACTGTTTGTTTCAGTGAACTGTTATTGTAATGTTGGCTGTATTGCTACTGTGTTGCACTGTGTTCTGTGACCACTGGAGAAAAACAGGAAGTGAAAACATGATTTTCCTCACTATGTAACGTTTTGTATTGTTGAAATCACTGTTTAGATGTTCTCTCAACGTCAATCATTTTGAGAAATGCTAAAAGCAATTAAAACATATATAATAAATATATGCATTGTTACAATGTTTTTACTTCTCTGAACTCAGTTCCACAGTCACTTCCTCAAAGGGCTGGAGGACATCGCAGGCCTCCGTAGGGACAGTGGTTGTTGTTGAGGATTCACCAGGGCCATGGTGGAGAGAAGTGGATCCGTGACTTCTGTGATGCGCTTCAACATGTAATAGGTAGAATTCCACCTGGTAGGAACTTCTTGCTTCAGCCGTAGCTCGGGTTGTCCAATTGCAGCTACATTTCTCTTAGTTTAGCAGTGGCCACTGTGCTTCGTCTGGTGTATTTAGTTATGGATTTTACCTTTCGGATGATCTCTTGAATCTGAGGCTGCTGTGTTCCATTCCTCACAACTAAATTTAATATGTGAGCAAAGCAGCTTAGGTGGTTCCAGTGTAGAACATCATTTATGGCCTTCTTTATATTGGCGACACTGTCAGTTACACAAGCAACTATCTTCTCTTTGATCCCCCATTCTGTTGCCACTCTTCTCAATTCCCTCGCCAGATTTGCAGCTGTGTGGTTGTCTGTTATCTGGAAACAGTCCAACAAATTGGATTGCAGTTTGAAGTCATTTACATAATGACATGTATTAGACGTGCAGCCTGTTGTTGTGTTGCTGGAGGTCCAGCAGTCGGTTGTTAGGCATACAGCAGGTGCTGTCTTGATTTTCTCAAGAAGATCAGTTCTCACCTATTCAATAACATTAGGCAGAAGTTGTCTTGATACTGTACTTCTGCTGGGAAGCACATATGAAGGGTCAAGTGCAAGTGCAGTATGGGAGCCACCCAGGGCGGCACAGAGTTTGTGGAAGAAGGGGGGCGGGGCGGCGGATTCATCGAACAGTGCACAACTAATGCAGTTAGTAGGATAAAGTCAATCACATCACAAAGTTTTTCCACATGAAGCACATTTCAGACATAATAATATTGTGAATAAAAGCCCATAGTTTCACATGTTATTTTTTGGGGTTTGGTTAAATAGTGAAATATATTACAAAACAAGGTGAATTGGTTTAGTCTTAACTCTTGGTTGACGGTGTTGGGGGATGGTAATGTGTTGATCCCCGTGTGTCAAATAAACAAATGGAGAGAAGAACAAAAGAAGAGGACACAGCCGTCAGGAGCTTAGTTCAGGAAAGAGAGAACAGAAGAGGAGAAACGAGCAGAAGATAAAGATATGGAGCCATGTCATCTACCCTTCATGAGTACGATCATGCATGTAATGAAATGAAATGACGTTAATAAGTGCAGGCTAACTCGTATGTTTGTTAGCCTCTTGCTATACTGCTGGCTATAATAGTAGTGTTATGGTTCTGTGTCTTGTTGTGTGTTGTATTTGATTTCTATGCCCTCTTGCATCCTCTCAGTGTCTCGTGTTCTTCCCTCTTGTGCATGATTGTCTTCCTCTGTCTGTCTGTCAGCATTGTTTCCTCTGTGATTCCCCTCCGTCATCTCACCTGCTGTTCCACCTCACCTGTTCCTCGTCTCATCGTAAGTGTCTGTGTATTTAGTCTCTGTCTTCCCTCTTGTCTTTGTCAGTTCATTGTTTGATGTCCCTTGTGAAGTTTCCCCCCGTGTCTCCTCTTGTATCTCCAGTCTCCCGTTTGGCATGTTTTGGGATTTTGATTCTTTGTGGCAGTTTGATTTGAACTTTGCTGTTTTCCTACTTTGCCCCCTTTTCCCTTTTTACTAGCTTGTGTAGCTAGCTCCTTTTGTTTGTTTGCATTCAGCTGTTGGTTCTCCCTCTATCCTGCCTTCCTCGTGTCTGCTTCACCTTTTAGTTTCCCCTTTAATATCCTAACAGAACAAACTGAACTTAACATGGACTCAGCAGACTTTGTAGGGAGGATTTTGGCAGCCGGGGCTATTTTTGAGCAAGGCAAGATGGAGCTGGAGGAATGGCTTCAGGTCCAATTGATACTCAAGAAAGAACTGATCAATTGGCCCGAGCTATTGGAAGGTCCGGACATAATGTTCTTTTTTTTGGAGGCTAAGAAACTGAGGGAGCGGGTGGATGAAGATGGGGAAGGCACATCTGCAGCTGCAGAACGCACCTCTGCGGGGGGGAGAGACTCTCCTGGACATCACAGTCCCTGTCCGGGGAAACCCTCAGGTGGTGCAGGCACTGAAACCGAGATTTCAAAAGGCCGAAGGTCATCTCGATTCCAGCCCTTGTCTTGTTTATAGCTGATTCATTGTATTGTTTGTGTTGTTTGTGTGGTCAGTGTGTGTTTCCTGCTGTCACCAGCAGAGGGCAGCATGTCATCAGACTCAGTGTGTGTTCATGAACAGACACACACACTTTATGAACACCTCTCAGTGAGCAGTCACATGACAGTCAGCAGTGAGTCTCTGCACAGATGTTGTGTTACAGTGTGTAACATCAGTTGTAGTTTACCTTTAAACTGAGAGAGAGGCTGTTCACGTTTGGGTTTAGTTTGGGATGCACAATATGTTTTTTTTAAGCTGATAACTGATATTTACCTGACTGTCATGGCCGATGAAATAATAATAGAAACTAACAGTTGTATGCTTCCTCGTGCACACCTGAGTGTAGGAAGGCTCAGAGGTGATGAGACGGCTGCTGGATGATCCAAATTTGGAGTCCGTTTGCTAAAGTCAGCTGGGTGGAAACAGTGGTTCGCAGCATGCTCTGCTAAGAAATGACTCACGTGTCAATTATTTTGTAATAGGCAACTATAAAACAAATAGAATTCACCAATCTCATATTTACTGTATACTGAAGATCGGACGATTTTGATTGATAGCCGATCTATCGGGGCTTCCTTAGTGATACCGTTCCAAACCAAATTTTAGTCAAGGCACTACCCTGGAATGCTGGAAAAAACAATCACTACTGGTGCACTCCTGCTTCAGCTCAGATTCAGAAAAAAAACAATATTGGGGGAAAAAAATGTCAAGAGACCAATAAACAAGTTATGTGAAATGATCATGTAGTGACTTTTTTGTTCATTTTTAAAATAACCACATACAGCTCGAAATATCAATATAAAATCCAGATATCAACAGTACCTTGGACAATCAAGCAGGGGGTGCTTGGTAACGTCACTGTCCTCTGCACATCAGTGGCTGTGGCACACGGCTGTAAAATAAGAAATAACATAGCATGGTAGCGTATTCAACATGGTGCATAAGAGACGTGTCACTGGTTCCAATGATTTAGAGGTTAATCAGAGCAAATGTTATGTGTCAACATGTGAATGAATGCGATTAAATTACTGACTATAAGCTTAATTTGATCCAAATGTCATTTGCTAGTTTGATGAGACATTCAATGGTGGATCACAGTACAATATCAAAAAGAGAACTACTTGATTTTCTCAGATTATTTACACAGTTTTATGTGCTATTGTTACCTCAACAGCCTGCTCCAGGGATCACTGTCCTTGTTTCCCATCGATATGACCACCAAATGAAAGCATATGATTTGAGCTTTCCAAAGATATAAGTTACTTCTCTGTGAGGCAAAGCTTCGTGGAGAAATACGGCTTTGTAATGACTTAGTTGCTGCAGCTGGAGGCTAACGTTAGCTTACTTTAACTTTGACTTTCGCTAATTCGCGGCGAAACAGCACATATTCTCGGTCAAATAACTCATACACTCTACCTCCTAACGACATGTGGAGATGAATAGATGAAAACACACAATTTGAACTTTCCAAAGATATAAGTATATATATATATATAAGATATTATAAGATATAAGATATATACTTCTCTATGAGGCAAAGCTTTGCGGAGAAAAATGGCTTTGAAATTACTTAACAGCCAAAAAAGTGGAGCATAAAGTGACGTTACCTTGATCCAAAGATCGTTCATTTACTAACATTAACTCTCACAACTAATATAAAGTTGTGACAAGCTGTCTAATATGTAATGATGTTAACCTTACCTTTGAGCTCTTCTATCGTATGTGTCGGGTCAGAACATCATCCACCATGGACTGGGGCGCTGAAAAGGGGGGGATAAGGGGGAGGATTCTAGGGGCCCATCATTCGCAAGACCCCCCCCCCCCACGTAAAATGGTTCGGTCCTCCCATCGAATCAACTGAACTGCTGCGCAGTGTGGTGTGTCAGTCAGTAAGGAGACGGAGAGAAGGCAAAGTGTCCCAGAAGTCGGGTAGCCAAAAAAGGAAAGACAAAAAGATTAGGCAGGGGAGAGAAGCAACGGGGCGTCAGTATGTCACCCAGTTTTTCCAAAAACAAGGTGGGTTTGGTTCATGTGGTGGAAAGTTCTGGAACACATTAGTCTGTTGTTTATCTTAACCTTGTGGTTTTTAAGCTAGCTCACTTTCCTCCCCATATTAGCTCATATTTTGGAAAAAAAACTCTGGAATTTTAGATTTCACTGTTCACGTTTAGCAAGCTGCCCATATTTAATCAGTTGACCACCCCTCCTGTCAAAAATGATGCATATTTGAACAGACACGTCAAGTGCAGCAGCAGCAGCAGCCGCAGCCGCTCAGTACCCCCACCTACCCCTGAACCAGCCCCTGTAGGCCTACCTACCCCTGAACCAGCCACAGTACCCCCACCTACCCCTGAACCAGCCACAGTACCCCCACCTACCCCTGAACCAGCCCCAGTACCCCCACCTACCCCGGAACCAAACCCCAGTAGGCCTACCTACCCCTGAACCAGCCCCAGTACCCCCACCTACCCCTGAACCAGCCCCAGTACCCCCCACCTACCCCCGGAACCAAACCCAAGTAGGCCTACCTACCCCTGAACCAGCCCCAGTACCCCCACCTACCCCTGAACCAGCCCCAGTACCCCCACCTACCCCTGAACCAGCCCCAGTACCCCCACCTACCCCTGAACCAGCCCCAGTAGGCCTACCTGCCCCTGAACCAGCCCCAGTAGGCCTACCTACCCCTGAACCAGCCCCAGTACCCCCACCTACCCCTGAACCAGCCCCAGTACCCCCACCTACCCCTGAACCAGCCCCAGTAGGCCTACCTACCCCTGAACCAGCCCCAGTAGGCCTACCTACCCCTGAACCAGCCCCAGCACCCCCACCTACCCCTGAACCAGCCCCAGTACCCCCACCTACCCCTGAACCAGCCCCAGTAGGCCTACCTACCCCTGAACCAGCCCCAGTAGGCCCACCTACCCCTGAACCAGCCCCAGTAGGCCCACCTACCCCTGAACCAGCCCCAGTAGGCCCACCTACCCCTGAACCAGCCCCAGTAGGCCCACCTACCCCTGAACCAGCCCCAGTACCCCCACCTACCCCGGAACCAGCCCCAGTAGGCCTACCTACCCCTGAACCAACCCCAGTACCCCCACCTACCCCTGAACCAGCCCCAGTACCCCCACCTACCCCTGAACCAGCCCCAGTACCCCCACCTACCCCGGAACCAGCCCCAGTAGGCCTACCTACCCCTGAACCAGCCCCAGTAGGCCTACCTACCCCTGAACCAGCCCCAGTAGGCCTACCTACCCCTGAACCAACCCCAGTACCCCCCACCTACCCCTGAACCAGCCCCAGTACCCCCCACCTACCCCTGAACCAGCCCCAGTACCCCCACCTACCCCTGAACCAGCCCCAGTAGGCCTACCTACCCCTGAACCAGCCCCAGTAGGCCCACCTACCCCTGAACCAGCCCCAGTACCCCCACCTACCCCTGAACCAGCCCCAGTAGGCCTACCTACCCCTGAACCAGCCCCAGTAGGCCTACCTACCCCTGAACCAGCCCCAGTACCCCCACCTACCCCTGAACCAGCCCCAGTACCCCCACCTACCCTGGAACCAAACCCCAGTAGGCCTACCTACCCCTGAACCAGCCCCAGTACCCCCACCTACCCCTGAACCAGCTCCAGTACCCCCACCTACCCCTGAACCAGCCCCAGTACCCCCACCTACCCCTGAACCAGCCCCAGTAGGCCTACCTACCCCTGAACCAGCCCCAGTAGGCCTACCTACCCCTGAACCAGCCCCAGTAGGCCTACCTACCCCTGAACCAGCCCCAGCACACCCACCTACCCCTGAACCAGCCCCAGCAGGCCTACCTACCCCTGAACCAGCCCCAGTAGGCCTACCTACCCCTGAACCAGCCCCAGTAGGCCTACCTACCCCTGAACCAACCCCAGTACCCCCACCTACCCCTGAACCAGCCCCAGTACCCCCACCTACCCCTGAACCAGCCCCAGTAGGCCTACCTACCCCTGAACCAGCCCCAGTAGGCCCACCTACCCCTGAACCAGCCCCACTAGGCCCACCTACCCCGGAACCAGCCCCAGTAGGCCCACCTACCCCGGAACCAGCCCCAGTAGGCCCACCTACCCCGGAACCAGCCCCAGTAGGCCCACCTACACCTGAACCAGCCCCAGTAGGCCTACCTACCCCTGAACCAACCCCAGTACCCCCACCTACCCCTGAACCAGCCCCAGTAGGCCTACCTACCCCTGAACCAGCCCCAGTAGGCCCACCTACCCCTGAACCAGCCCCACTAGGCCCACCTACCCCGGAACCAGCCCCAGTAGGCCCACCTACCCCGGAACCAGCCCCAGTAGGCCCACCTACCCCGGAACCAGCCCCAGTAGGCCTACCTACCCCTGAACCAACCCCAGTACCCCCACCTACCCCTGAACCAGCCCCAGTAGGCCTTCCTACCCCTGAACCAGCCCCAGTAGGCCTACCTACCTACCCCTGAACCAGCCCCAGTACCCCCACCTACCCCTGAACCAGCCCCAGTTGGCCTACCTACCCCTGAACCAACCCCAGTACCCCCACCTACCCCTGAACCAGCCCCAGTAGGCCTACCTACCCCTGAACCAGCCCCAGTACCCCCACCTACCCCTGAACCAGCCCCAGTACCCCCACCTACCACTGAACCAGCCCCAGTAGGCCCACCTACCCCTGAACCAGCCCCAGTAGGCCCACCTACCCCTGAACCAGCCCCAGTAGGCCTACCTACCCCGGAACCAACCCCAGTAGGCCTACCTACCCCGGAACCAGCCCCAGTAGGCCTACCTACCCCTGAACCAGCCCCAGTAGACCTACCTACCCCTGAACCAGCCCCAGTAGGCCCACCTACCCCTGAACCAGCCGCAGTACCCCCACCTACCCCTGAACCAGCCCCAGGAGGCCCTACCTACCCCTGAACCAGCCCCAGTAGGCCTACCTACCCCTGAACCAGCCGCAGTAGGCCTACCTACCCCTGAACCAGCCCCAGTAGGCCCACCTACCCCTGAACCAGCCGCAGTACCCCCACCTACCCCTGAACCAGCCCCAGGAGGCCTACCTACCCCTGAACCAGCCCCAGTAGGCCTACCTACCCCTGAACCAGCCGCAGTACCCCCACCTACCCCTGAACCAGCCCGAGGAGGCCTACCCACAGCTGAGGAAGGAGGTGAGCAGCTCTGTGTTGAATGAATCTATTATTATGGAAAAAAAAGATAAATTGAAATTAATTAATAAAGATCATTCTGAAATAAAAACACATAGTCTGTATTTATTTCAGAATGATTTAAATGGTTTAAAAAGCATATAGCCTGTAACTTTATATTGTTTTCTTGTAATTTAGCTATCACTGAAACTGAACTAGAAACTCACTGAAATACTATGTTTGGTCAGTAGTTTGGGACTCTCACCCCTTGCTTTGCAGTAGGAAAAGAGGAGAAATGTTCTGGTGCTTGCAGACTAAGTGACTGCTCTCAATCCAATCAGAGAAACGTTAACAATATTAAATCACGACCATAGAGCCTCATTTATGTATTTTTTTCCACCCCAACTCGTATTCCACCACGTACAGTTTTGGAGATAGATTATTATTATTATTATCATTATTTTTAATAGATTTTTTTAACAAAATATAAACGTATATAACAAACTTAATAAAAACAACAAAAATATAATGTAAGACAGCATACAGTTTTTACATTGAGTGCAGTGGCTGGTCTAAGTGTGTGTGTGGGGGGTGATGTGCATGTTTGAAAGAGAAATTGTGTGGTATTGCTATAATAGTAATTTTGGAGATAAATTAGACCTAAATGCAGGGCTACAAGAGGGAGACAGTGAGCAGTGGGGTACTGGTTGTGAAAATCACATTTTCTTTTGTTATTTTTGATCAAATCACTGACAGTAAAACTGGTGGGAGGAAACCTGAATCTGGTGATGGTGATGCTATTTCAAATGGTATTACAGGAAATTCTATATAATTCATGTATGTCATGCATTTGTATTTTTCAGGTAATTTAATTTAAGAGAATTTTATATTTTAACCATTAAAGTTGCAGACTTGCAGACAATGAATCTAAATTCCATTGTATTCTGAGTGTTCAGTGCTACCCCTACTAAGTAACTGTCATGTTGTTCTTTTCACACATATAGGAAATTATAGTCAAAAATATCATAAATGCACAGTTTTATGTAAACAGCATAACACATTTTTGCCGGCCTTGTGGCCGGCTATTCAGGGGCCCAGGAATATTGCTTTTCATGGGGCCCAAAATCCCTGGCAGCGCCTCTGACCATGGATGTATAAAAGAGAATGTATCCTAACCACCCTTATCCACCTGTTGTCTCTTCTTGGTCCCACAATGCAGCGCGATTCAAGTTTTACAGTCATTTGTTGTGTTACCACAGAGGATGGTTTGAATACAGTATTTTACTGTGAAATATGACAGTAAAATGTTGTTAAATCCTGGTATCAGTTTTTTTCACAGTAATTGACTTGATTTCACAGAAAATTCTAAATTACAGTATTATATTGTGATTATTACAGTTAAAGCCTGTAAAGTGATAATACAGTACATTATTGTGAAATATTACAGTAAAATATTGTTAAATTCTGGTAACATTTTACAGTGTATATATGTCTATTCTATTTCTTACCTTTCTAATTATATTGTTTTTTTTGCTATTGGTTTCTGTTCTTGTAATATTATGTCACTGCTGGGACAAACACATTTCCCCGTCTGCGAGACATTAAAGGAGTTCTGATTCTGATTCTGATTCTGAACTCACACAAACAGAAACCGATACCGATTATTGGAAATCAAAGAGACTGAAAACTGATATTTGAGATTGATTTTCATTCGCAGTCAAAAATTAACAACTACTGATGAAAAACATCTGAGAATGTTCACTCGAGTACGGTTCTGAATTGTAATTTTCTGGTACTTTGTTTTCTGCTGCTTTATACTAAACTTCTATCACTACATCTATTGGATACCATTAGTTACTAAATACTTTGCCGACTCAGATTACTCGGTGTTTACAGATTACTCGGTGTTTACAGATTACTCGGTGTTGACAGATTACTCGGTGTTAAGGATTACTCTGTGTTTACAGATTACTC
This sequence comes from Sparus aurata, assembly GCF_900880675.1. Taxonomy (NCBI): domain Eukaryota; kingdom Metazoa; phylum Chordata; class Actinopteri; order Spariformes; family Sparidae; genus Sparus; species Sparus aurata. The sequence goes on from NC_044209.1 coordinate 29,958,844, forward strand.
TGTGTTTACAGATTACTCTGTGTTTACAGATTACTCAGTGTTTACAGATTACTCTGTGTTTACAGATTACTCGGTGTTTACAGATTACTCGGTGTTTACAGATTACTCAGATGTTGTTGTGGGCGGGACACTGAGTGAGAGGAAGTGGCTTCAGATCCACAGTAACACATTTTAAATGAGTTTATCTTATCAATCTGACCTGAGAACCAACCGGGTGTGATCAGTCTGCAGCTACACTGACGTGTCACATCATTCTTCTTTTCACATGTGTAGGTGTCAAACATGTCACTCAGATCATGGAGCGGCAACACGGCTCCATCACTGACTTCCAGTTCAACCATTTAACTGACAGAACTACAATGAATCCAGCAGAGTTCATGAGAAAATGCTGCAGAAATACTGTTTTACATGAGTGAGTCCATCATTAATCAATATAATAGATCAATATGACAGATAAACGTTCTGGTGACGGCTGCTGTCCACTGAGTATCACCTCGACTCACTCAGAGGTGGCAGCTGCACAAACACAAACACCAAATGACATATACCTGCCTGCAGGAATGACTGAACACCTGGCAGATGGCTGCAGCTGGCTGGAGGCCCGGCTGAGATTGTGCTGACACAATCATGATTCAAGGCTTATTACTGTGTTACGTGACCCCTGGATCAGGCTCAGACTTTAAAGTGGAGGTAATGTAGGTGCAGTAAAGATAACTGTGTGTTCAGATCATTCATTAACACATGACTCGTACTCTGCTCCCTGTTGTTTCCTCTCTTTTATAAATGCCAATATAGATTTCATCAGACACGATTCTCTGGAAACCGTCTAATGCTCGTAATACCTGAAGCTGTGAGGTCCAGCTCAGTGTCTGCTCAGCTTTGGCAGGAACCAAAAGCATCTGCAAACATAAAATCTGTCTATGAATGTCAAAGATAAGGTTGAGTTTATCATCGTGTATCAGTCCACGATCAAATGACACTGTAATAAAACATAAGAGAACAATCATCTTATCATTACAGCCCATTGACGGCTGTTTTACAGATATCCTGCGCTGCTCTCTGAACCTGTCAGCACGCCACACACTGATAAGAGTCCCACCGACAGGTGAGATTTAACCACCACCTGGTTAAAGATTGACTTCTACTGAGTCGATCTGTCACCAACACACCTGATACACACACACCTGACAGACAATATGCAGCAGCTACAACACAAGAATACAATACAGAGTATAACACTGAGGTAGACAGGTGACAACTGTCACGTCCACTTAATGATGTAGTAAATATGTACCTAGCTGCTTTGTAGCCACGCAGCTAGCCGGCTAACACTGAGTACGTTTACATGCACAGTTTAGTCAGATTACAGCCATAGTTCCACTCTGTTACTCAATCAGACAACTGCAATTGTCCGAGTATACATGCCGGTGAGGAAATCAGATTATTGTCCTGTCAGCATGTCATACCCGGTACGCTAGGTGGCGCTGTACCCATTTCAACTAGTGGTAACAGAAACACCTCCGGCTGACCTCTTTACGTCACCAGCAACAACAAACTGCATCGGCATTCCAGAAAGATGGCGTAAGAAGAGCGAGACGAAGCTACATCTTTGTACACTTCATATATGGTGTACATGATAATTACACACACTAGATGCACAATGGCGCTCTTTCTCTCTTTCTTGCGGTGATTTCGGAGGAAAGACGCTGCCGTCCTTCTACTTCCGGCTCACGGCCCCGGGAAAAAAATCTCGCACCTGCGCAGAACGCAAAATCCGATCCGATCTGCTGGAACGTATACATGCAGGAGTAATGTGACTATCAATCAATAATCTGGGCGTTTTAATTCGACTATGAGAAATCTGATCCGGTCTGATTTTAGTCAGACTAAGGTGCATACATGCATCTTAAACATCCCATCATAGTCAGACTAACACAGTAATTCGGTTTTCTTGAGTGTCATGTGAACACACTGAATGAGTTTAATAATAACTTTGACTTTGTACTGAGCCTGATAATAATAATAATAATGATAATACATTTTATTTGGAGGCGCCTTTCAAGACACCCAAGATCTCCTTACAGTGCAGGAGAACAAACTCACACTAGTTAAAACAAGCAAATCATGGTGAAGACATGACGAGCATGAACAAACAAAACGAGACATGATGTGGAAGACGCGTGTGGGAGGAGGAATAAACACTAATACTGTGATGATGAGTGAAGTGGACAGTAAACTGAACCTCACAATGAGAAGGCCAGCGTGAGCAGGTGAGTTTTGAGGTGGATTTGAATGCTGTTCTGGTCTCAGACTGTTGGGTGATGGTGATGATCCGGACGGCAGAGTTGTGAATGACTTGAAGCCTGTTAAGCAGTTTGGTGGGAAGACAGAAGGTGGTTGTGAACTCAGCACCTTTTCAGGTGTCACTGAGTAACTGCTGTGAGAGTCTCTGGCAGCGCTGCCAAACTGATTTCACAGGAGCTGGCAGGACTTTAGATTCCCGTCTCTCCTCAGACTTGATACAACAGATCAACAATCTGATCTGGTTTGTTTCCAGTTTTTAACAGAGAGGTTCATCCGCCCACATTAATTTGCGTTAAATTGGAGTGAAAAAACCAAACCATAACACGTCAATCATCAGAGACGGAGACGAGTTCAGACTTTACAGCTCAGTTCATTTGATTTAATGCGATTCCTCAGAAGAGAAACAGAAGCTGTGGAGCTGCTGTCACATGTCAGAGAGCAGAATGTGAAAAAGAGAATTATGGGCTGGTGGTTGAACTCCGGTCGGTGCCTCTGCCTCTGAGCACAGCTGTTAGGACCAGGGCCTCGGGCATGCGTCTCAAACTCGGGACGCAGGACGCCCGCGGGACGATATTTTGTGGCCCCCACATTGATATGAAAGTTTAAAGTTAGTACAGCCTGCAAGTTTAATGTGAATGTCACTTTGCTGCGTTGTGTGTGGAAGCTCTCTTTGTTGCATGAGCTGGAACTGAGCGAATCTACCAATCACAGTGGGGTATGTGGCTCCCGGGGGCGGGCCATCGGCCGGGCTTGATGCAAGCAGAGAAACATTTCACAACATCTATGGCAGCGCCCATGTAACACACCACATAGCCTTTAAAAAAAATACTGCCTCTTATGTAGTTTGAAAGGAGCATATTTGGCTTCGAGTTGGACGGCGTCAGTGTTACTGGATGGAGTCGGCGTCATGCGGATTGTATTTATTTCTTCCATCTGTTGAAATGGGCTAATTTGTTTGAAAGTTGATGGTGATATGATCGCCACTATCCATGTGGAGGATTTGTTATCATGATGAATCTGCAAATTAACAACCAACACCGATGTTCTGTTGACGATGTCACCGAGGGGAGTGGACCTCCGACAGCCACTCGGCCAGCTCCTGCCCACCGCCCCGCGTTGGGGCCAATGGTCGAGGCTGGAGCCTCATCAGGGGTCCACCTGCCTCGGTGTTAGGACGAACAACGCCGCTAGCTTAGCGGTGCCCACTGCACCCATGGAGTTATTACAGCAAATGATTGCCAGTAAGAAATGCCTCCATGGCTGCATCCTGTGGTTTGTATACAATAATATATAATGGTGTCCCACTGTCCCAGCTTCATGCACTCCACGCTCGCTCTGCACTGATGTGACCGTCACGGACAAATCATTCAAAAAAATCTTTAGGTGAATGGAATGTTCTGAATCATTGGAAAAAGATTTCTCACATTATTATATATATACACATATATACACATATATATGTGTATATATATACATTTACATACATATATACATATATATGTATGTAAATGTATATAAAACCTGATGTGGCCCAGCCTCACCCAGACTCTGCCTCCGGCAGCCTCCAGGTAAACTGAGTTTGAGCCCCCTTGCCTCGGGGAACCCTGGTGCGGTCTGAGAGGGAGACTGCCCTCTTCACATCCTCCAAGCACCACAAGCAGTGAAGCGTTTTTAAAAGGTTTTATTCACAAACATAGTTTGCCCACAATCAAGCATGCTGGCAATCTGGTACAGCAGAGGAGAGCCTACAGGAAGTGGTGAGGAGCCCGCCCTTAAACTCTTAGCTTCAGGGCAGGAACCAATCAGCTCCCTGGACAACCTGAAACCACTCAAACACACCTGCAACCAATCACACACTCACACTCACACAGGTGAGAGAGGGTTATTCTTAGCGAGCAAAGCACAGAGAAATGTTTAGGTGACTTTAACAGACGTCCTCAGAAGAAGGTGGATGAATGTCAGTAAATAATGTTTCACCATCACATTCTGCTGACATGAGAGAACAGGATGAGAGTTGCTCAACAGCTCTTGTTTCTCTTCTGCAGAATCTATAAACCCCTGAGGTGATTCCAGCTGTGAAGTCTGAACTTGTCTTCGTCCCTCCACTGTTGGACGTGTCATGGTTTGGTTTTAACTCAGCACATAAATGTGGATGTAAGTGGAGGTTCTGCCTACTCAGAACTCAATAAACAGAATTTTTCAGGTCACAGCTTCGCCATGAAAACATAATATTGCTTTGAACAGAGAATATTGTCACTCTCACCAGAGTTAACACCAGCACTGTGCTGTGTCACCAGGAGGAGGGACTGTTTCACAGCTGTGTTATTATGGATCCCACTGCTTTTCTCTGAACACACAGACCTTCTGACAGAAACTCCTCTCCAGTATAAGCTGAAAAGATTTTTTAACATTTCTTAAACTCGTTTTCAACAGAAAAATGCTCCCTGTGATTAATTCATCAGTTTCTCTGCTTCAAGTTTAACAAAGTGGGGGCGCCGTTTAGCTCAGTTCAGTCGAGCAGCGTCCCGGTACAGAGGCTGCGTCCTCGCTGCAGCGGACCCGGGTTCCACTCCCGGCCCGGTCCCTTTGCTGCGTGTCACCCGCCCTCTCTCTCATCCTGTTTCCTGTCACCTCTTCAGCAGAACTATCAAATAAAGCCATAAAAGGCCAAACAAACTGTTTAACAAAGTGCGTGTCTTTGCACCAGACACCCACTTATATCCACTTAAAGGAAACTGAGGCCCGGTTTATATCAGGGTTCGACTGATTTTACATGTTTATCTGTCATATTCATATCTTATATTGATTAATGACAGACTCATTCATGTAAAACAGTATTTCTGCAGCATTTTCTCATGACCTCTGCTGGATTCATTGAAGTTCTGTCAGTTAAATAGTTGAACTGGAGGTCAGTGATGGAGCCGTGTTGCTGCTCCATGATCTGAGTGACATGTTTGACACATAATATTGATAATTACTATTCTGCACATAAACAATGTTGTAGCACTTCACTCAGGTGGTTTTATTGCTCTCTGGTAGACTCATATTTAACAGCTGTGTTTCTATTTGTGTTTCTGTTGTGACACGGGGTTCCATCTTATGCCTCATCTCTATTTTTCTGGATGCTGTTACTCTATCTGCTGTTTGGTGTCAGGTAAAACGAGCCCTGCTGTGTCTCTTCTCTGTACAGTGTGTATTCGTGTGCTGAGCCCAGATTTGCTGTGTGGTGTTAGTGGCACTAAAACATTAGGAACATGCAACATTCATTCATTTAATCAACCTTCATGCAAACCCACAATATCTTGTTTTTGCTGCTTGGGGGCGCTCTATCAAAGCAAAAGACATTAGCCGTGTGTTGTGTGGAGAGCCGGGCAGATCCAGAGGTTCTGGAGGAATAAACACCTGCAGTCTAATCAGATTCTGTTCTGATCCAGAGCCGTTCACTGGCGGGAGGACAGCTCAGAGAAAAAGGTGATTTCTCTTCACTCCTGTTGGTCAGCCTGACTGCAGCAGTGATCCAGAGCGGACCTCCAGGTTCTGGTCTGTTGACTGCTGACTGGAGCTGGAGGGGAAATGGGGTTTACCTCATAAACATAACATTACACAGAGGAGAGAGAGAACCAGAATCAGAACCAGAGTCTCTTCTTGATCTGACTGTTTGAGGAGAATGAACACAAATGATCCTGCAGTCAGGCTCACTTCTCTGGTGATAAACACCATTAAAAAGCACAGCTGCTGATGGACCTCTGTGACTCAGACGACATGTGTGAAGCTTTCTTCACCGTATGTTTTGTCTCCTTCTCCAACCTCCTTCCTCTCTCTCCCTGACTCTCTCCTTCTGGACCTCAAACAGCAGTGAAATAAAGGAAATCAGACAGGATTTATTTCATTATTGTTATTATTATTAACAGTATCAACAGTAAATGTGACTGTCTGAGCTCCATCAGCGCCTTCTCTCTGAGACGGCCCAGTTGTGCCTTTGTTAGTCCGGCTGATTCCAGGCACACAGACCACCACGTGAAGAGTTACAAGGAACAAATTATATTTAAAATACAAAATCACTGTAGAAACAATCCATATGAAAATAAAAAGAACCTGAATATGTAATAAACTAATGGTCAAACCCCAAATTAAATGTACTGTCCTGGATGCACCTCTGTGTGGCCCCTGATTTGCTGCTTCACTCTGGTTCCTGAGCTGTGATTGGTCGGCTCTCTGTGACACTTCTCTCTCAAACTGGTTTGGTAGCAGATGACAGGGACTCAAGGGGAGGGAACCACTGACTTTATCATATATAAAGATGACATGACAAACTGTACCACTGTACCAACAGCACCGAGACATCAACAGAACCAGGACATCAACAGAACCAGGACATCAACAGAACCAGGACACCAACAGCACCAAGACATCAACAGCACCAGGACATCAACAGAGCCAGGACATCAACAGAACCAGGACATCAACAGAACCAGGACACCAACAGCACCAGGACATCAACAGAACCAAGACATCAACAGCACCAGGACATCAACAGCACCAAGACATCAACAGCACCAGGACATCAACAGAGCCAGGACATCAACAGAACCAAGACATCAACAGCACCAAGACATCAACAGAACCAAGACATCAACAGCACCAGGACATCAACAGAACCAAGACATCAACAGCACCAAGACATCAACAGAACCAGGACACAAACAGCACCAAGACATCAACAGCACCAAGACATCAACAGCACCAAGACATCAACAGAACCAAGACATCAACAGAACCAGGACACAAACAGCACCAAGACATCAACAGCACCAGGACATCAACAGCACCAAGACATCAACAGAACCAGGACATCAACAGAACCAAGACATCAACAGCACCAGGACATCAACAGAACCAAGACATCAACAGCACCAAGACATCAACAGAACCAGGACATCAACAGAACCAAGACATCAACAGCACCGAGACATCAACAGCACCAAGACATCAACAGAACCGAGACATCAACAGCACCGAGACATCAACAGCACCAGGACATCAACAGAACCAAGACATCAACAGAACCAGGACATCAACAGCACCAAGACATCAACAGAACCAGGACATCAACAGAACCAAGACATCAACAGAACCAAGACATCAACAGCACCAAGACATCAACAGAACCAGGACATCAACAGAACCAGGACATCAACAGAACCAAGACATCAACAGCACCAAGACATCAACAGAACCAAGACATCAACAGCACCAGGACATCAACAGCACCTCACTGGTGCTGCATTTCTCCAGTTATAAAGCAACCGTCCATCTCGCTGCCTGTCTGGGCAGACGTGAAGGAGCACTACTTTCTGAGGATGACCTGAAGGCGCAGTACGCCTGTGCTAAAGACAAAACAGTAATGACACCTTCAAAGAGAATGTGGCTCAACAGAGACAGTGTGTACCCGTACAGAGTCTTTAAAGCTCTGTTTGGTTAGAGATCTTCTATGTTTCAGGTCGTTTCAGGGTCCAAACTGAAAATGAAAAGAAGAGAAGTTTCAAAACCCAGATTTTCAGTTCAGTTTTAGTTAAGTGACCCCATCACCTGATCTCAAAATCGTAAAGAAAGAGGGAAAGAAATCCCTGGATCCATCCCTTTGGCTGGATCAGCACCCAAAGTTAATGAGGTCTATTCTGGGCTGATACCGTCCACGTTCATTCTCTGTATTTAACCCGTGTTAGCTGCAGACACTCAGGGAACAAGTCCAGCTTGTTTTGATTTCTGCAACCAGACAGTTAACCGAACATACTGTTGATGCACATCCGCTAACAGATCAATGCTGAGCTTTGTTTCAGATATCATGTTTATTCAGTAATTTTGGCTTTTATTAGTTTCTATTTGTAGCACAAACATTTTGTTAACTTCTGTACACAGCTCTTTTTACAAACTCACTTGAATCTTAAAATGTCATAATTTCTGTGGAGGTATCTCAGGTTGATGCTGCTGGGACATCTTGTCCCTACAGAGCTCTTAAATACAGGAAGTGGCCATTCTGACTGTGAGTTGAGATATTTAGTTTATTTCTTTATGGTATATATTGTAGCACATGAAGTTTTTGGAACTTTTAGTTGATTGTTGGAATCATTTGGTATCAGAGAGACGAGGTGTTGGCTGTCTTCACTCCACAGACTGGACGTCATGCAGATTCTATCAGCTGTCTGCTCCTTTGTCTCCTTTTCAAATCAAATCAGTTTGATTTATACAGCTCAAAATCACAGTCACATCGCTTCAATGGGCTTTAAAATCTGTACAGTGAACGACATCCTCAGACCCTCGATCAGAGCGAGGAAACACTTCACATGTTGAGAAAAAAAACAACTTTTAAAGCCTGAAAGAAAGAGAGGAGGAAGAGAAAGAGGAGGAGGAGGAAGCTATAGAGAATGAGAGAGTGACACAGTTTGCAGCTTGTGGGAAGAGAAAACAAAAGTAAAAAAAAATATGATGTTAATCAGAATCAACAGATTGTTTCTCGTCTGCAGAGGTTTGGAAATTCTAATACTGTAGCAGCTGAAGAAGCTAACAGCTAGCTGTGTTCAACACAGCTTCAGATCAGAGTCAACTTTAGTGTTATTGATCCAGAACAACTAATTTAAACTGACACAATGAACGTCTCGTTGTTTTACCTGAATGTTATTTGTTAATGTACCATGTGTTCCTCATATTCTTCAGTTTTTATTCATTCTTTCGATGCACATGTTGTGATTTGATTTCTGGTTGAATAAAATCTTTTTCTCCACCTTTGACTCCTCCTCCCTGCCAGCTCGCTCCCTCACAGACTGTTTCACAGAGTTTAGCTTTATACGCAGAGATTATGTCTGAATAAACCGTTTGTACTGTAATGACAGCTCCAAACTTTATTTCCTCCTCAATATAAAACTCTGCCACCAAACATCAGGTCAGTTAATATCACCAGTCCTTCTTAAAAATTTAAACTTTCTCACATGAAGAACAACTTGATCTGACACCATCAGGCCACCGTCACATATCTGATATCTCCAGTGATGCTACACTGGATCATCTGGGACAGTTTAAATGTTCACACACATTCAGAGATTTAAAAGATATGTACAGTGAACTCGTGTATAATAATGTTTGTCTGTATCCTGTGTTCTGTCATTGCCTCAGTCTGTGAGGGTGTTTTTACCTGGTCAAGGTCATTCCTAAGAGAGCTGAAGCCCCGCCCCCTCCTGTCCCTCTCATGGACCTTATTGGTCAAATCTTTGTGTGGTAGAATGAAGAGAGATGATGAAGTATTGATCCTGTTTGTATTGTGATGTTTGTCAGTTTAAAAGATTATTTTCAACTCAATTAAGTCTGTTTGTTTACTAAATAAAGCAAAGTATGAAACCAGTCTCACTAGCTAGCTTTCATCAAGCTAGCTAGCTCAACCAGACTCACCTGCTCAGTGTTTCCTCCAGGAGGGTTAGGACCCGGTCCAGGATCTGGATCAACCAGCCATGATCGGTTTGGTTTTTGTTTTGAACACAGACACACAATCACACACACAGCTGTCTCCTACCTGTTGACGCCCCAGCTGGGGATCGAACCCATGTCTCCAACATCTCTGGACGGAGTCTCAAACCTCTGGACCGTCTGCAGGCTGAATACAGGCAACAAGCAGAGAGACAAAGAGGACGAGACACTGTGATCTCTAACCCACACACACACACACACACACACACACACACACACACACACTTCCTGTGGACTCACAGTGTGGGTTCAGTGTGTGGGTTCTGTGTGTGGGTTCAGTGTGTGGGTCCAGTGTCAGCATGTGTTGTGTTGGTGCATGAACACATCCTGACACACTGCTCATCAACAGCTTGTGAGTTTGACACCCACACTGAGCTGTAGAGTTGTTGGATCAGAACCTTCACAGACTCTCTGGTTCACAGCTGTGACGTCTCATTAATGACCTCATGTGACGTGGTGCGCCCTCTGGTGGCGCTGCAGGTACTGCAGCAGAGTCTCTACCTGCTGACAGACTCATGAAGGAGTCCATCTGTCAGCTGTGGCTCGGTGCTGCAGCAGCTGGGTTCTTGTTCAGGAGGTTGGTGGTTCGATTCCTCCCGCAGTGCTCTTTAGCCTCCAGCTCTGACAGAGTTGTGTGGCTCACACTGTGTCAGCTGTTCACTCTTAATGAGTCCAACACACTCTGGGCCTGTATTCACAAAGAAACTTAAGGCTAAAAGTTGCTCCTAACAGGCAAATTTAGGAGCAACTCCTAAAAATAATGGGCGTGTCAGTCGTAACTTTAGGACTCCTAATTTTTGAAAATAAGAGTTATTCACAAAACATTTTAAGCCTAAAAGTAGCAGCTAAGTCTGGGAGACCTTAGAAGTAGTCCAGAGGACTCCTAACTCACTAAGACCTGGTCACAGCCAAATGTTTTGGAGACGCTAAATGACAGGGAATTATTAAAACGATGTTGGATGGACCGTGAAGGGATTGAAGTTGTGGTTGAGTTGGTGAGAGACGCAATAACGTCCTCAACCAACTGAAACAATCCAATAACACCAGAGTTACAATGTTTGGCAACACTCCGGTATTTGGCTACGGGGAAAATGCAGCTCTTTGCATGGGACTAGTATTACCTGGAGACCTCAAGAGATTTAGAAATTATCCCACCACGTCTGTGTTTCGTGCGGTGCATTCGCACAGGATAAGCTAAGTCTGTGTTTTAACTCTAATTTACTGACTTTATCCCCCGAGTCGATCGCACCGGAGCCCTTACTGGAGCAGCACAACGGTTAGATATGGATATTTTCAATATAATAACTGGTGAGCCTGTTGAAAGATGGAAAAATGTTCCTTACCGCATGCTGCCATGCATGTAATCCATCTAATCATCTTTCCAGATTTCACTCTTCTGATGAGCCTCCTGAATTTGCACCCAAAATGCTGTCAGAACTTTCATTTATAATTCCTAACGCAGCCTCCATAATTCTCCACCGGGAAAAAGGCAGAAAAAGGTGGAAAACACAAAAAACCTTAAGAAAAACAAAAAACGACCCCAAATCACAGAGATGCCGATTCGCACAGGACTGATATTATCACATGACCTCTGTGTTTGGTGAAATATGGTACGTAATTTGCAGTGGAATTTTTACTTTAACGGACATGGCCGATTCACACGGGATTAAGATCACAGACGACCTCCACAATTATTACAAATTACTGGAGGTCCCCACGTTATACTAGTCCAGTGCGAATAGGGCTTGCATTCCATCTATACACAAATTGTCTTTGACACATGTTACAATATTCTGGACATTGTTGCGAAATGGCCCGGATCAACACACGATTCCCAAATTTTAATGGAGAGTGGTTTGACGCAGCTTTTTGAGCAAATGCCGTTTTTATTTTTGCCGTTTTTTTTATTTATCTTCTAATTGGTCATTTTTGTCCGAAGCGTTTTTGTTTGTCGGGGGGTGCACTTAATTCTCATCATTAACACATTTCTTTATCCAATATCTTTTCATAGGCTTTGTCATGGGCTTGTAGGCAACTTCCTTATTTTCACTTCATGCATTGCGTAGCCTAAATGACTTTTCAATGGGCTGCCCTGTCACTCAACAGCCAATCACCGTTGTCACCGCGTCCTTATAAAATGACGTCATCCATAGCAACAGAGAGTTACTTCTAGTTTAGGAGTTCACTGATTTCATAACTAAAAGTCGGTCTCAGCGGCTTTGTGAATTACTCTTAAGAAACGACTCCTACATAAAAACTTTTAGTCCGATTTAGGAGCACTCCTAACGTTAAGATAAAAGTCTTTGTGAATACGGGCCCTGATCTCTGATGAAGTGCTGTCTCAGGATTAGAGCTGCTGTCAGTGTGTGATGAGAGTTTCTCATTAGGTTCATTTATTAAAACTGGAAGAATCATAAACGTGTTTGTTACAGATTATTTTGTGCAGCCGGGCTGAGCTCACTCCAGTCAGCCTCAGGAAACATCCTGCAGCAGAATCTGAGCTGGAGTCATGTGTGATGTTGGAGCGCCCTCTGCTGGACTGATGACGTCACTGCAGCAGCAGAGACTCACCTGGACTCACCTGCTCACTGTTACCTCCAACATCCACTCTGTCACCATCAGCTGCTTCACTTCAGACATCCAAACTGAAGGGACTGAGTGGAATTAAGTAGTAAACAAAAAAGTGTTGAACCAGAATGTGTTTTATATTTTATATTCTTCAGTCACACCTTTTGATCTGACGACACTTCTGACATTCTCTCTGTCAGATTCATGACTGGAAGGGTTTTCAGTGAGCAGCTGCGTCTTGTCGAGAGTTCATTAGTGGAGTTTCTTGCCTTCTTAATGTGTTTGAGTCCATCAGTTGTGTTGTGCAGAGGAGGGATGGTACACAGTGAACCGCCCTGTTGGACGACTGTTCTGATCCGTATTATGACCAGAACCACTCAGCTAGTAAAGACCAACGACAGTCCATCATTACTTTAAGACAGGAGTCACCTCTGCAGAGGACGAGTTCATCAGTCTCCACATCAGAGCCCACGTTAACGCTTCACCCAGTTCAAGAAGCAGACACGTCTCATCACCAGCTGTTCAGAGGTCAATCATCATAATCCCATAATATATATATATTGCACTGTATATTTGTACATACATGGAGTGGTCATTGAACACTTGAGATTGTCTGCTTTATTACTTTGAAGAACTGAGGAAGAAGAAGAAGAAGAGACATGTTTGGGCCCAGAAAGACATTGAATGTACTTTAGTCCAGTGGAAATCTCAACTTTGGTTTGATGAGTCCAAATTGTGGATTTTTGGTTCCACCTGTCTGAGGAGGAGGAAAAGGAGTGAGCTCAGGAGCTCAGCTGATCATGATTCAAAGCTTGATTCAACACTTTTTTGTTTACAACATAATTCATCTTCATAGTTTGGACGTTTTCAGTATCGATCCACAATGTAGAAAATAATAAAGATAAATAGAAACCATTAAATCAGACTCAGACCAAAGATGCGTCAACACACGCTTTATTCAGTTCAGCAGAAGCAGGAAGCAGGAAGCGTCTCATTGGTTCAAACTTTGTCCAGTTTGATTTGATTGGCAGGCAGCAGGTGATGATGACATCACACAGGTCACACAGATGAAACGTCGCTGTCAGTTTGATGTTTTCACACGTTTGATCGACACATTGATCACATTTCTGTTTCATTGAGTCACAGACTGGAATCAGCAGGTCAGTCGGTTGCGTTAATGTAAGTAGTTTGTCACTGTGGTGGAAGCAGATGATCCTTCTGTCCTGCCAATCATGAGAGTCGTCCTATCAGTCGAAGAAGGTGACTACAAATGATTCTACAGTTTTCAGACAGGAGCAGTTTATCAAATTATTAGTCTTAAGGAAATATAATACAGTAACAACATGCTGTATATGTATATGGAGTTTAATTATTTTAATTAAACTCGATATTTCCGTTCACTGACTTTATGAAAATCATGTTTCAATTCATTTGGCATGATGACTGCTGTTAATACACATCACAGGATTAAGTGATATATTAATAACTGACTTTGACATCATCCTAACATATGTTAACCCTTCAGCTCTTTATCTGTAAACTCGTCATATTCCTGTTAAAGTTTATCTGATTGCATGGTGACGTCGTCTCCTGACACTTTAAATGTGATATCTGAAATACATCTGACTAAATTCTATATATCATACTATATACTTTTAGTTTATAGATAACTTTGTGTTGAATTTCAAATTTCCTAATTCTGTTTTTGGCAATTCCCAAATTTTTGATAAACTGCTCATTTCCAGCACATTATAGTTAACTATTAAATTACAGTGATTCAAATAATCTTCATTTATTTATTACTTTGAGTATGGACTGTTTGAACACTTGCAGTCAGCGTCTCTGAATGACAGGAGTACTATCATGCATCGAGAGGCACTCAGGCAGAGTGATGTCATTACAATATCTTAACATGGCACATCGCTGTTTGCTGCAACACACATTTTCTAAATCTCATATATTTAATTTCTTTGTCTTCTCCTTGAATCCACCACTTCTGGCCCTTTCTTAAAGAATTTCTCTCTGTTTTTAGTCTCCTGTTTGGCTCTAGACTTCAGTTCATCTTTAAACTTCTGTAACTCCTTCTTGTAGTCGTCTAAGCTGAGCTCACATTGTTGGCCGTAGTACGGATGCTTACACTCACACATTGCTACAAAGGTGTCTTCTGGATGAACACATTCGCCCCTGTCGGTACCTTCATTTTTACCTCCATTACATTTCAGATTGTCGCAGGGATTCTTGTTCATCTCTTCATCACTTTTAATCATGATCACAATCTGGCCACCCTTCACTAGTTTAATTTTCTTACACTTCCTTGTATAAATGTATGGAGCTTTGGTTGTAGAGGGTTCAGTGTAGCTGGCATGACCTTTGTCTGTATAAGCATGCACTGCTGTATAAGACCCGGACACTTTGACACAACCCTTGAGTTTCTTTTCTACGTCAGAACACAGAACTGACTTAGTGAAGCATCTGTCTAGCTCAGTTTTTAAGTCCTTTACCATTGTGTAATTTCCTGTCATCTGTCTGGCTACAACCACAGAGACTTCCCCTTTTGTCACCTCAGTGAAGTTTGACAAGTAATGTCTGTTCTCTGTTTTAAGGAATGTACGGTTGGAATGTTTGGTTAAATATGCAACAACCATCCAGTCGTATCTGTTGTATGTCTGCGACAAGAATGATCTGACTTTTTCTGCTAGTTTTTGGCGGTCTTTATGGTCTTTGGGGTCATTCATGAGATCCGTTACATCCAGTTTAACGTATTCCATACTGTTAAAAATGCAGGATTTGTGCACTTGGAACATGGCTGACCCAGCATCGTAATTGATTTTAGCTGCTTCTGCATCTATGGCAGAAGAATTATTGTTCTCGTATTCATAGTACAAATCATTCAGAAAACTGCCCTTCATGATGAGTTCATTAATAAACACAGTAAATTCTTTTATGTCCTTTTCATGACATCTTACCTTTTCAGCAAACAAGTCTCCAAGGTTAGATATGAGGGTTCTTCCTTTAGCTTGCAGGTACGTGCGCAAGTCCTTTGTGGCAGATTCATATTTATTAACTCTGTAAGCATCAAAGAATTTCTTTCTATGCCTTTCTCTCTCAGCTTCGTCTTTGGCTTGTTCAAGTGCAGACAGTAGAGTTATGTAACTATCCCAGCCTTCTCTGATCTTCTTCTCTGGCTTGTGGAAGGCACTGCTTGCCCAGGTGTCCCATTTCTGCTCTATGCGATAGTTGTCAAGCTTGATATTAAGATCTTTAAATTCAGACACAATAGTTCCTAATACTTCATTTTTGTTTGTTGCCGACACTCCCAACAGAATTAGATTAACAACAGCACCTACTTCACTCCCTGCGACTGGTATCATGTTTAGAAAAGGGACAAGTGCAAATCTGATCTTGTCAGCATTGTCACGAAACAATTTGACCACAGTTTTAACCCTTTTCAGATGTTTGTTTGTCTCTTCTGGTGTCATTTCAAACACTTTGATCTCATCAGCAGATGTAGAAACGTTGGAGAGCAGGAGGGAGGACGACACCAACAGGAGGAGCAGCAGGCCAGGAGACGACATGACTGCCAACACACAACATGACAAACACGTTAATAACTTCTTTATTATTTCTGCTCGACACGTTTTACTCAGGAACGATTCACTTTAGTTATTTTATATATAATGTGATACTGTTTATTTTTATATTTAGCATTGGACATGCAGAAATAGTGTCATATACTGTAGAAGCAGCTACTGGTTGGAAGTTGCACAGTAATGATTAGTTACTGGTATTTTTGAAGCATTCAAAATTTCTATAATTACTGCTAAACTTAGTCTCTCTGTGAAACTTTCTCACCATAAGGATATTAAGATGAGGTGCCCTGACAAAATTAGTTAATTAGCCCCATATACTCTGTTTAGATTTGGTCTCCTGGGTTTAGCTGTGATGTGTTTGTGAACTTTTTCATCATCAACCATGATTATTGACCTGATAATGGCAGAATGCCTACTTAACTCATAACATAACACATAAGACTCATAAAACGCTTTCACTACAAATAAACAGAAAGGTTGGCTGCCCTGTTTTTACACAAAGAACAACAAATAACCATCCACTTGTGCAGATTACAACAATGAAAATAATGCTTTCACTCAGTGGGAAGTTCACCAATTTTAGCAGTTAGAACTGATTCAGGTGATCTGCGTTTGGCCTCATTAGAAAGCATATACAAAAGGAGTAGTTTCTGATTCTTTTTCCTGGGCAACTATGGATCACAGAGCAGCAGGTGAAGTTGGTAGAGAGAGAAGAACAGCCAGGAGAGGAAGGAGAGGAAGACCAAGAGCTGTGGTATCTGATGAAAACGCAAAAGATCCTATATAAAATACTGATTTACCTGACAAAGTAATTCTAACTTGAAATATAAAATGTATTTGATGTAATGTTCTTTGTTGTTAGTATTTTGTCGTTCCGTTTATTAAGAGTGATTGTGTGTGTTTCCAAAGTGAGACAATGTGCTGGTGTTTTGTTGAATGAGCTTCTTTTGAGACAAGTATGAAGTGTTTTATTGGTGAGACACACTTTTGGGCATGAGATTAACTGTTGAGCTGAGCTGCATGATGGAAATGCAGACTGTGTTAAGAGTTTTGATCATGTCGCTAATAGACAGACCTGAAGCTGGACACTGAAGAGGTTCAGCAGGATCTTTGGTCAGCAGGATGGTTGGTCAGCAGCTGGTTGGTCAGCAGGATGGTTGGTCAGCAGCTGGTTGGTCAGCAGGATGGTTGGTCAGCAGCTGGTTGGTCAGCAGGATGGTTGGTCGGCAGCTGGTTGGTCAGCAGGATGGTTGGTCAGCAGGATGGTTGGTCAGCAGCTGGTTGGTCAGCAGGATGGTTGGTCAGCAGCTGGTTGGTCAGCAGGATGGTTGGTCAGCAGCTGGATGCTGGATGTGATCTCGGTCTGAAGACAGTCTGCAGGTTGTTGGAGTATCGGAGGACGCCTCTGAACTCTGAGCTCAACAGGACAGAACCTGTAGATTTATAGAAGCTGACTGGCCACACCTTCTCTCCAGGTAGTATTCTCATCCAGTCCTGGGCAGCTGGAGACAAAGAGGTTTGTCACGTATGAAGAAACGATAGAGAGACGAAGCTGATAACGTTATCCAGGTTATTAATGGAAACGACACGTGTTCATTTCACCTGTGAAGGTAATGAATAACTTCAGTCAACTGTGTGTGTGTGTGTGTGTGTGTGTGTGTGTGTGTCAGCTCTCTATGAACTGAATAAAGTTTCATCATCCAGTTGTCGTGTTTTGTTGTGAAGGCTTTGTGTTTGATAAATGACACTTTGTTCCAGTTTCTTTGTTTTGTTTGTGTTATTGATATTGTATCAGGAGATGGGTTGATGGTTTGAGTCCTGCAGACCAGACTGAGTGGATGTGATGGGTAGGATCGTATATTTATTCTTCTGGATTTCAACACTGTCTTTAGCAAAAGACTCAAGACTCATTTGTTCAGACTTCACCTCGACCCCGCAGAGCACGACTCCCTCCCAAGAAACAAAGTATGCACTTGTATGTTCGTATCATCAGCACTTCAATCACAGCACTTAAAGTTGATCTTTGACAAACAGCAGTTATGATCCTCAGATGACGGCTTGACAATTGTTTCTATATTTCTTTTTGCTTCAACGACGATGATGTCGTGTTTCTCTCTTGTGACAAATGTACTTATTGTAAGTTGCTTTCGACAAAAGCTAAAAGTCCTAAATGTGAATGTTAATGAACTGTATTTCTCACCAGGTGGGATCAATAAAGTCGAGGTCAGCTGTTGATTGATTGGCTGTTATGGTAACATGCACAGGGTCTATAGATATATCTCAGATATGAGTCAGCAGCTTCTTACTGACGACACACTGAAGTCTCCATCAGCTGTGTATCCAACAACTCAAACAGTTGGCTTATTGATCAAAGCAAAATGTTGGATGTGAACAGAGTTGGGGAGGGTTAGTCAGGTTTTCTTCTTGGTCCGTCACAGTTTCAGCTCCGACCTTCACTCATTAATGAGGTGACATGATGTCATGCATCTGTCCGGTGCTGTAGGGTTACTGCTCCTCTGTGTGAGTGATGGACACTGTGAGCCGTTAGAACAGAACAAAAAGATTTCAGAAACAAGAACTCTGTATTTGAATAACAGTCAGCTGCCTGTGCAGATAAATGGTGTTCTGTTTGCTTAAACACACACAGAGACTCTCCGGCCGCCTTCACATGTAAATCACAGGCTGTAATGTTGTTAATCTTTATGAGGTGAACAGATGAATCTGCAGCAGCTTCACAGGAACAAGAACATCTTTTGTTTTAAAGTCTTTATAGCTCAAATGAACTGAAATGACACGTAGACGCTGCTTCACTTGACTTCACCTCCAACATGTGGAGCTCTGCCTGCTGCACGACGACTTACTGCCCTGCTGTCATCAACTCATCCACAATCACACACCAGGAGACGGTCCAGCCTGAAGGCAAGTTTACAGTCTGTTCCTCTTCTACCAGACCCTCCGTCATCAGACCCTCAGTCTTCAGTCCTCAGACCTCAGTCCTCAGTCCTAAGTCCTCAGTCCTCAGACCCTCAGTCCTCAGACCTCAGTCCTCAGTCCTCAGACCTCAGTCCTCAGTCCTAAGTCCTCAGTCCTCAGACCCTCAGTCCTCAGTCCTCAGACCCTCAGTCCTCAGACCTCAGACCCTCAGTTCTCAGACCCTCAGACCCTCAGTACTCAGACCCACAGTCCTCCGATCTCAGTTGCTCAGTCCTCAGTCCTCAGACCCTCAGTCCTCAGTCCTCAGACCCTCTGTCCTCAGACCCTTAGTCCTCAGTCCTCAGACCTCAGACCCTCAGTCTTCAGACCCTCAGTCTTCAGACCCTCAGTCCTCAGTCCTCGGACCCCTCTGATCCACAGTCCTCAGTCCTCAGACCTCAGACCCTCAGTCCTCAGTCCTCAGACCCTCAGTCTTCAGACCCTCAGTCCTCAGTCCTCAGACCTCAGTCCTCAGACCTCAGTCCTCAGACCTCAGTCCTCAGACCCTCAGTCCTCCAATCTCAGTTGCTCAGTTCTCAGTCCTCAGACCCTCAGTCCTCATTACTCAGATCCCCAGTCCTCAGACCTCAGACCCTCAGTCCTCCAATCTCAGTTGTTCAGTCCTCAGTCCTCAGTCCTCAGACCTCAGTCCTCAGACCTCAGTCCTCAGACCCTCAGTCCTCCAATCTCAGTTGCTCAGTTCTCAGTCCTCAGACCCTCAGTCCTCAGTCCTCAGACCCTCAGTCCTCAGTCCTCAGACCTCAGACCCTCAGTTCTCAGACCCTCAGACCCTCAGTTCTCAGACCCTTAG
Organism: Sparus aurata; assembly: GCF_900880675.1. NCBI lineage: Eukaryota > Metazoa > Chordata > Actinopteri > Spariformes > Sparidae > Sparus > Sparus aurata. The sequence continues at coordinate 29,978,608 of NC_044209.1, forward strand.
ACCCTCAGTCCTCAGACCCTCAGTCCTCCGATCTCAGTTGCTCAGTCCTCAGTCCTCAGACCCTCAGTCCTCAGTCCTCAGACCCTCTGATCCACAGTCCTCAGTCCTCAGACCCTCAGTCCTCAGACCCTCAGTCTTCAGACCCTCAGTCCTCAGTCCTCAGACCCTCAGTCCTCAGTCCTCAGACCCTCAGTCCTCCAATCTCAGTTGTTCAGTCCTCAGTCCTCAGTCCTCAGACCTCAGTCCTCAGACCTCAGTCCTCAGACCCTCAGTCCTCCAATCTCAGTTGCTCAGTTCTCAGTCCTCAGACCCTCAGTCCTCATTACTCAGATCCCCAGTCCTCAGACCTCAGACCCTCAGTCCTCCAATCTCAGTTGTTCAGTCCTCAGTCCTCAGTCCTCAGACCTCAGTCCTCAGACCTCAGTCCTCAGACCCTCAGTCCTCCAATCTCAGTTGCTCAGTTCTCAGTCCTCAGACCCTCAGTCCTCAGTCCTCAGACCCTCAGTCCTCAGTCCTCAGACCTCAGACCCTCAGTTCTCAGACCCTCAGACCCTCAGTTCTCAGACCCTTAGACCCTCAGTCCTCAGACCCTCAGTCCTCCGATCTCAGTTGCTCAGTCCTCAGTCCTCAGACCCTCAGTCCTCAGTCCTCAGACCCTCTGTCCTCAGACCCTCAGTCCTCCGATCTCAGTTGCTCAGTCCTCAGTCCTCAGACCCTCAGTCCTCAGTCCTCAGACCCTCAGTCCTCAGTCCTCAGACCCTCAGTCCTCCAATCTCAGTTGTTCAGTCCTCAGTCCTCAGTCCTCAGACCTCAGTCCTCAGTCCTCAGACCCTCAGTCCTCCAATCTCAGTTGCTCAGTTCTCAGTCCTCAGACCCTCAGTCCTCAGTCCTCAGACCCTCAGTCCTCAGTCCTCAGACCTCAGACCCTCAGTTCTCAGACCCTCAGACCCTCAGTTCTCAGACCCTCAGACCCTCAGTCCTCAGACCCTCAGTCCTCCGATCTCAGTTGCTCAGTCCTCAGTCCTCAGACCCTCAGTCCTCAGTCCTCAGACCCTCAGTCCTCAGTCCTCAGACCCTCAGTCTTCAGACCCTCAGTCCTCAGACCTCAGACCTCAGACCCTCAGTCTTCAGACCCTCAGTCTTCAGACCCTCAGTCCTCAGTCCTCAGACCCCTCTGATCCACAGTCCTCAGTCCTCAGACCTCACACCCTCAGTTCTCAGTCCTCAGACCCTCAGTCTTCAGACCCTCAGTCCTCAGTCCTCAGACCTCAGTCCTCAGACCCTCAGTCCACCAATCTCAGTTGCTCAGTTCTCAGTCCTCAGACCCTCAGTCCTCAGTCCTCAGACCCTCAGTCCTCAGTCCTCAGACCTCAGACCCTCAGTCTTCAGACCCTCAGTCTTCAGACCCTCAGTCTTCAGACCCTCAGTCCTCAGTCCTCAGACCCCTCTGATCCACAGTCCTCAGTCCTCAGACCCTCAGTCCTCAGACCCTCAGTCTTCAGACCCTCAGTCCTCAGTCCTCAGACCTCAGTCCTCAGACCCTCAGTCCTCCAATCTCAGTTGCTCAGTTCTCAGTCCTCAGACCCTCAGTCCTCAGTCCTCAGACCTCAGACCCTCAGCTCTCAGACCCTCAGACCCTCAGACCCTCAGTCCTCAGACCCTCAGTCCTCCGATCTTAGTTGCTCAGTCCTCAGTCCTCAGACCCTCAGTCCTCTGATCTCAGTTGCTCAGTCCTCAGTCCTCAGACCCTCAGTCCTCAGTCCTCAGACCCTCAGTCCTCAGTCCTCAGACCCTCAGTCTTCAGACCCTCAGTCCTCAGTCCTCAGACCTCAGACCCTCAGTCCTCAGACCCTCAGTCCTCAGTCCTCAGACCCTCAGTCCTCAGACCCTCAGTCCTCAGTCCTCAGACCCTCAGTCTTCAGACCCTCAGTCCTCAGTCCTCAGACCCTCAGTCTTCAGACCCTCAGTCCTCAGTCCTCAGACCTCAGACCCTCAGTCTTCAGACCCTCAGTCTTCAGACCCTCAGTCCACATTCCTCAGTCCTCAGTCCTCAGACCCTTTTCAGGATGGACAGACAGGAAGTAGCTGAACAGAGCAAAAAGATCCCAAACACCACAAACCTTCTTCCACCCACCTCATCTGATGACGTCAAATAAACACACTTAAACACTGTTCCAATGTATATATTCTATATATCTCTTATGTCTTTCAGTGCCTCTGCTGAATGCGAACTTTGCACATGCAAACATGCCTGTCACCTTTTATATCGTCTTTTAAGTATATTGTGTATATTTTATATTTTTTGTGTTTTTATATTTTGTGTGTCGGGAAACTTGCAAAGAGTTTTGCACCACATAACATGTCAGTTAATGAACACTTCTTCTGATCAGGCACTCTGATGACATGGAGGCCTAAGAGGTGGAAACATGAGAATCCTTCCATCTCTACGATCCATCGCTGACTTCAGCTCTGCAGGAGCTCTGATGTCGACTGGGAGACACAACCAACCTCTGACGGTAACACAGTGTTGGACTAACAGCCGGCAGATAAATGAGCCTGTTAGCTTAAACACACACAGACTGCATTCATGTTCAGAACATGCTGTCATGATTTCATCTCTTTATGAGCTGCAGGAGAATTAATCTACAGCTGCAGCTTCACCTGATGGAGGAGAACGTCTGATGTCACCTGATGGAGGTTCAGGTTCATTTACATCCACTGAGAGATCAGGAGCTCATTTACTACATTTACTACATTTACTACTACTACTACTTTAAATACTACAATTACCTTACAAGTACCATGTGACCTGTGTGTTGTCATCATCGCCTGCTGCCCTCCAATCCCATCAGCCTGGACAAGGTTTAAACCAATAAGCTGCTTCCTGTTTCTGTCTTGGTTGTGCTGAAATGAATACAGCTTGTGTTGAGTGTGTTTGTACATCAGACCCACATGGATCCGATGACGTTTACATCAAACATGAACTTTACAAAGTGATCAATGGACGGATTGATGGAGAAAAGAATGATTTGCATCAGTCCTGAACACAACAGTTCAGATGAGTCCAGCTCAGCGGCTCCAACAGAACCAACAGAACCGTCCTGCTGTTACATCACAGCATCACAGAGACATCTTCAACTGCAGTCACATTAAACTACACACTGCTACTGAAGTGAAGTAGCTGATGTTGACAGAGTGGATGTTGGAGGTAACAGTGAGCAGGTGAGTCCAGGTGAGTCTCTGCTGCTGCAATGACGTCATCAGTCCAGCAGAGGGCGCTCCAACATCACACATGACTCCAGCTCAGATTCTGCTGCAGGATGTTTCCTGAGGCTGACGGGAGTGAGCTCAGCCCGGCTGCCCTCTGTGGGATTACTGAGGGTGTAATAAAGGTCATGATGATGTTTTGCCCAGTTAGATAATCTTGACAGATGTGTGAATCTTTGTGAAGTGTGAATTAAATCTTTGGGAGCTCTGAAGCCATATGAGGAAAGTTATGACGATTGTCTGGATCCATGACTGACAGGGTTAATATTCAATGATTACCCCTCATAATTAATATGATACTTGATTCAAACTATATAATCGAAGAAAGTCTCTTTGCCTTTAATTGTTAATGGCAAAAAAGTAAAAATCCACAAGGACCACCCCCCTGTCTCTGATGACATGGTACAGTCCAGCCTGAGTGGTTGAAGTGAAAGAAAAGAAATGAAGAAATGAAAAGAAAAGAGAGGAGAGAAAAAAAAGGTGGTTTAGTCTGTGGTTGAAATTAACCTGTTGATGTCACCGACCCTCCCACAAGTGCCCCGCCCACCTGATAGGTTGACCCCGCCCCCTACCAATTGTCCCCGGCCATTTTACCAGTTGACTCCGCCCGTTATACAGTTATCTCCGACCTTCTTACCTGTTGTTCCCGTCCCCTGTGGCAGTTGTCTCCGCCCCTCCCCGCCCATCAACCCAGTGAACCGTCTCGACCAGGTGAGCAAGGTGAGTGTTGAAGTTAGCATCATTGTGGCTCCTGTGGAAGATTATATCTCTAAATCTTTTGCAGTCAAGCACTAATTATTTCCCACATATTGATCTGAATATTGATCATACTGATGATGACATGAAACAAAGCAGTCTGCAGTCTGTACCGGATGCTGACAGCGTCAAGCGTTGAGTGACTTGATCTGTATTGAAGTTACAGCTGACACTAAAGTAAAAACCTTCAGATGCTTTGATGCAGACTGAAGGTTAATGACATCTACAGAAATCGACTTTATTAACACAGTGAAATGCAAACTAATACACCAAATGAATTCAAATCTATCAGTAATCTTAATAAATAAACTTGATCAACACAATAAATATCAGATGTATTGGTGGCGGTACAGAACTGCAGCAATGTTCTGCAGTGTTGTTTATTTATATCAATAATTTTACATTACAAATGATTTTCAGATTACTAAAGATGGCCTGTAAAACAGTTCTTAAAAAGCGTATGAGTCTGGCATCAAATAGTGGATCCACTGTCTGCAGACAGTTGCAGGTGAGTCTGCACAGTGTTGTATGTGCACAGCAGTAAACATCGTGCTGTCAGTGTCGGACTACAAGAGACAAGACAGCAAATGTGGAGTCATGTAAAGCTCTGAATGGGTCGGTTGGGTACAGGAAGTGCTAACATGCTAACTGACTCACAGGCTTTAGGACTACAGGCTTCACCACTCTGCTGTACGAATGTAGGAGGAACTTAGTGACTACTACCAACAACAACTTGACATCAAATGCAGATTCCACAGATTTACCACAATAAACAAGCTTATTAAAGCAATAAGCTTTAATAAAAGCTGGTAATCAGTCCAAATAACCAGAATCCAAAAGAAAACAGGCGAACAGACTCGTAAGATGGCAAATGAACAGAATCCAGACAAACTATAAATACAAGGGGAAGACGAGGACGGAGGGTAAAGACACTCTGTGAAAGACAAGCCAAAACCCAGAAAAGACAGAAAACACACACAATGAAGCCAAGGTGACAGGACCATGACTAATCGTCTCTTTTACACTGTAAGGACGATGACGGTTCACTGTGTCATGCATGTTTTAGCACGAATGTTTTCAGCTGTAACGATGCCTACGCCTCCCAGAACGCCTCCGACTGCTCCGCCCGCTGCAACTCCTGCTGGAACTCCGACCGAACTCCCGACAAGATTTAAAAAGAGAATCGCTGTTACAACAGGCAGCTCTGCGCTGGCTGGAGCAGCTGTTGGAGGAATGGTGTCACACTTTGTTGGGGATTTTGTTTGGATTTGTATTAAGTGCTGAAGCTGGAGGAGTAGTTGGAGCTACAGTAGGAGGTGCAGGGATACTTGTAGTGGAACACGCTAAGCATCGATGTATAGTACAGGGAATTTACATAATTCACGTCATGTATCAAACAAGCAGATAACAAGTTAGTACCGAGCTGATATTCAGGATGATCAAATGAACAGTAGCATGTCAGAAAAATGGAAATGCATTGAAATTGCTGTAATCAAAACACTAAAGCCACTTTTAAGTTTCCTTAACAGAAGCCAGGATTGGTTGAACAGTAACTGCTGACACGCCTGCTGTCATGAGGCTGTTACAGAGAGCGCGGATCAGCGGACGGCCTTCTCTCAACGTAAGAGAGAAGGCCGAGTAACAAAAGACGCAACACAATTCCTGGTCCAAGCTCTGCTCGTCTTCTCCCATCTGGACTGCAGCTCCCTCTTGGCTGGACTCTCAGCTTCTGAGACTAAACCACTGCAGTGTATCCAGAACGCTGCATGCTTGTTTACAATCTACCCAAATTCTCCCACGTGACCTGCCTCCTCCGTCACCTCCACTGGCTTCCTGTTGCAGAACGAACTCCCGACCAACGTCAGGACAGCAGTCACTCTCTGTCTTCAGCAAAAGACAAGCATTAAAGCTCCTCCTCTGCTAAATGTCCTAAATGTATAAGGTGACTTCTTAAATTCCTTGTTCACAGTATAATGTATACAAAATCATACATCGTGTCTTCAAAAGTGATCCAAAGTCAACATCTAAAATTTACATTAAAAATGTATCAAATGCAAAATGGTGAGATAGAGTGAAGGAGGAACACGAGCGAGTTTCACACTGAACTAAATCAGGTTTCAGTGCTGAAACTGACAGTCGGCTGAAGTCGTCAGTGACTCACATCCACGTCGTGTTCACAATATATTTACAAAAGATTCATTTCTATGTATCTTCACATCAAAATACACTCAGTGGCAGTATAGAATAGAATAGAATTACTTTAATGATCCCAGACTGGGAAATTATTTAAACTCAGACAGTTTAAAATAGCATGGAAATATCTGATTATGCTAAGCTAAGTGATGTTATTTAGCTACTCATCTAGTCAAATGTAATGTTAGCTTAAAACTTTATAGTTTGAGCTTTTTTGTTTCTTTGAGTAAATGAAGTTTAAAATCTTCCAGATTGAATCATTATTACTCAGAACTAATCTCAGATATGTTGACTGACAGATAGTAGCATGCTAATGTTAGCATAGCTAAGGATTGCTTTAGGATTGCCCTCGCGCCACTAGGGGGCCCCCTCAAGTTGCAAGGTCAGCTGCAATACCTGAGGAATGACCCGAAGGAAAAGTTGTGAAATTGCGCCGAGCCGTAAGTTCAGGTCATTCACGGCATGGCGTCCAAACTAGCGTATTCATCTGGCGCAGAAAAAAGAAGAAAGAAGATGAAGAAAAACGCTCGCTGGATAAAGGTAAGGGTAAGGGTTTTATTTTTCGTTATGTGGGTTGGAGGGGCTACCTTAAATGCCGAATTATTTAGCTAGCTTAAGTGTTTGCTTTAGGAGAGGGCTAAAATAAAATGTATCTCACATGTGAATGTCATAACACTGATTGACTGAAGTAACATCCGTTTTGGTGAATCACAGCAGGTCCAGTTCGTTTGCATTCTATTTGTGTGTGTGTGTGTGTGTGTGTGTTAGGCTGATATCTGCAATGTCTGCTGGATCCTCATCCAGTGGAGCTGCTGCCCCGTCATAGACCTCCTCTGCTCTTCAATATTTGTCACATAACATTACTTTAGGATTGTTTTTATAATTAATTTATCAATGTTAGTGTTTCCTCAGTTTGTAGGTCTCTAATGTGAAGTGTGCTAAACAACCCTGATGCATATGAGGCCTACTGTGGATTATTATGGACTATTGTGGCAGTAGATTATTGCTCTGAGGGGATTATTGTTAACTCTACTGAGCTAGTTGCATCTTTCTTTTCCACATTATTGTGACAATATAATTTGAACACATTTGCCAACATTCCTACAGTTTAGTTATGTTTTTGATGTATTACTTTGTTTTATTCAAAATAATCATAATAACACAAATTAAAGTCAATTTAAAGTGAACTATACTATATAGGACCGTTAGTTCTGCCCACAGAATATATGTTAAGACCAAATCATCAGTTAAGCAAGTAGTTCACTTTGTAATACTCTGTGAAATATAAATTAAGATATTCCTTCAATATCACATGAAGCTCATCAGTCATTTATCTTTGTCTGATAACTCTTTGAAACTGCTTAAAAGTGACAACTTTGAAATTGGGTGCATGCTTTAAAGGGACACTGTGCTGTACATTACACGGTTTAAAATAAAAACAGATTATGAATTTCTCCATTAGTGTAACATAACTCAATTATATAGTATGCTTAGGATCTGTTTTGCTTGGTAACCTGAGGAGCTTCGTCTTTGCAGGAGCAATTCTGAAGTATTTTGGAGCCGCAGAACAGCACTGCTGCCTTCAGCACCAGAGATTGGCAAGCAGCTCTCATATGCTGGCAAGGAAGCAGAAATTTTAAAGAAGGGGCTTAGGGTAGATCTGCTTAAAACACAAGACTCAGATGATACTGATAATCATCACAAAGTGGTGTGATTGTGTTTTATAGTTCTGTATTGTTCCTTTAAAGTATTGTTTTTATTGTTGGCTTGTTTTCATTGTTGTATTTTTATTGTATGCTGGTTTATTGTGTTGGTCCTGAAGGGCTTGTGTTACATTTGAAAGGTTCCTTACTACCTACTACTAACAGTATTATTCTAGTTAGTTTTTTTGTTTTTATTGTTTGCATATTGATATGGATGCTGGCTCATTGTGATTTTCTTTTCTAAGTAATAGCCTATTTTATTTTCTCTACAACTTTAACTTTAGTTTTGGGTGTATGTATGTTATATGTTTAATGTCAGCTTAAAATAAAATAAAACTGAGGACACTCCATCAGTTTCATTTATTGACCTATCAAGGATCCCTACTGTTTACCTTGTATTATCATTTTCTATCAGTTCAACTTACTAGTGTTGGTCAACTTAAGATGTTTGCTTTTAATTTGAGAGAGGTTTTCATGACTCTAGCCTGTTTTCCTCTTAAAATGTAATAGCTTGTTGCATCTTTATGGATCAACCCAAAAGGGTTAGGAATCTATCCATCGTAGTTTGACAAAATAGGGGCCCCCAAACAGCATCTTGCATATTGCCCCCAAAAAGACAGAAATGGCCCTGATCAGTCTGATCATGAGGAAACATCAACACATCTGACAATCTGTTGCTCCAGACTGTCCTGTAGCTTTATGACCATTTAACCATCTTTAATAAAAGCACACAGCTTATCTGTGAGATAAAGCTGCAGCAACAGCTTCTATTGATTTATGGTTATTGTACAGTGGGAATAATCATCTCTGAGGACTTTATATCTATTAGTTATCAGAGGTTTGTGAACTTTATCTGATCAACTGTTCTGATGAAAGTCTGGGACATGAACTATGTTTTGTACAATAATATTGGAGTCTAGTCTAGTCTAATCACTTCTCTGACTTGATATGCTGATGTTGATGATCCAGATGAAATATTGTGTTGTGTTGTCACAAACACCGGCTGTGTAATGTGTCTTTCATTAAGTCTGATGTCAGAGTCACATCTTTTACCAACATTAAAGATAAATAACAAACCAGAACCGCCTCCAGTCTGTATCTCCCTCCTGACCGGACCTGTAGAACTAATCTACCATTGTTCTGAGACAGCGGTGAAGTTTGGAGCAGAACCATGATTTGTTTTCATTTGTCATAAATATCGTTAGTCGTTAGTTCTGTCACCTATGTGCATCACTGTGTCACAGGTTTGATGTTTCAGCTGTTCTGTTCTGTACTTTATGAAATGACGTTTACTGTTATTCTCAAACATTTAATACATCTTTACCGGCTGTCCTGTTGTGTTGTTGTGTTCGTTGAAGTTATTGGGCCATGAGTATGCTGTAACATAAAAAACATGTTTAGTTAATGATGACACAAAATACACAATATGTTCAGAGCAGGATTTTTATATGAGCTTTTACAAGTCTGGTCTCCAGAACACTGTCACCCCGAACCACAACCGCAGCTGTCGTCTCATCATGTTTTTATTATTTACTCGTTTTCAGGGCGGGACGCGGAAGTTCTGCTCATAAGTCATGAACTCGGTGCAGCAGGTTCTCTTCCTGATGCTCTCAGACACACCTGCTGTCAGTCAATCAGTGTCTGTGACATCACAGTTAGACTTGAGCATGAGCGCCCCCTGGTGTCTGTGTGCGCTCTGTGCAACTGAGAGGCCAGAGGGACAAACACTCAGTTTCATCTGTAAAATACATGTTCGAGCTTCTCGTGTGAATAAATGAGAATGTGAATATTTTGTGTCACTAATCATTCTCTCAGATGGAAGCAACAACTGTCACCTCACAGTTCTTAAACTTCCATCAGTTTCATGACATCAAGATGATTGTAATGTAACTGAGGCATCTTCCAGCACACTGACTCATACTTCCTCTCCGTCTTCATGCTGAATAACTCAAACCCTCCCTCACCTCGTGATCTGATCCATCCTTCTCCTAACTGACTCCTTTCTCAGTCCTGGTGTTGACTTGTTACCGTACACACTCGGTCAGTGTTGAGATAATCACGTCTGCTGCCTGTCGTCAGGACAGAACAATGGCCTCTCAGGCGTTCTCCTTCCACATGACGCTGATTCAGTGAGAAGCTGCTCTCAGAACAACAGGCTTCGTTGTGTTTTCAGTGTGTCAGCAGTTTTTCTAAATGCAGTTTATGTGTCGTCACAGTGGAGAAGATGTTTTCTTCATGTGTTTGCATGTGTTTTCCTCAGCTGCACTGTGTTGAGCTCTCAGGGCCACCGTAGACTCCTGATGTCATAACAAACCTACATTTCTCTTTAGACTAATTGGTGTAAGAAAGATAACACTGGTGTTCAGAAGGAAATAATGAATGCTGACATCCTACTAGATCCTCGGGAGATTTCAAGACAACAACATGTCTTACTGACACTTTTACTGGTTGTCAGACAAAAGATGTGAAACTGTCTGAAAGTTCCTAAAGGCTCAGTGCATAGAACTCAACAACACTCTCCAGAACCTGGATCAGCTGTATCCAAAGCATGACCAGGCAGAGCCAAAGTGAGCTTCATCACAGAGACAGAACTTTATGAATAAACAACACAAGACTCCAATCAGCAGTCGTCCCATCAGAAGAAGCCGTCTTGTAGAGTCTCAGAGGACGAGCAGCCGTTTCTAAACCATTTCTCAGAAGGAAACCAGGACAAACACCTGAGGTGGGCTCAGAAATACCAGAAACAGTGGATGATGATGATGAAGTCTCCCCTGTAGGATGCTTCCAGGAAACCTCAGATGGAAGACGCCCTGGAAGCCTCCTGATCATCTCAGTTGACTCCTTTTGATGTAAAGAGCAGCAGCCACACTAATGCTAATGCTAATGCTAATGCTAACGCTAACACCTAAAGGATTCCCTCAGGAACACGTTGGTCAGCCTTCTCCAAGCCTGAACCACACATGTGGACTGGGTGAAAAACCCTGCAGTGATAAAGAGCTTGTTCCTGTTGTTCCTGTTGTAAACATGGTGTGTGTTATATATATTCTTGGCACAGCAGTCCACTAAATAAACACGACTCTCGTTCAGATCATGTTGGCTGTACCTCCCAATCACTCCCCTCCAGGTTTCCCAATCAATGCGTTCAAGTCTCCCAATCGAACTATCAAGTCTGTAGAAATAATCCTTTTGACGACGCCACCCAGAAACTCTATGAAGGTCCGGCAGTCTCATGTTTGATGCACATGCATGTCCAGCTCAACTCAGCTTCTAAACTCAGTCTGAGAGTCACAATTTCACTGTAAAAGTGTCTCGACACCAACTCCCCAAAAAGCTTTCCAACACAGATGGGGCTGCAGGAAATACCGACAAACCGCTGCATCTTGAGTCGGGATGAGCGAGCACACCATGATATGTGTCAGTTCAAACACTAAATCATCTGGATCCGTACACAAACTCAGAATCGACGAGACTTACACCAGAAACAGGCGGAACTCACCAGAAGGTATTCATTCATTTAGCCTGATAGTTGATATGGGTTGATCTCAAGGATCTAAAAGTATTTACAGAACAGATGAAGACCTGCAGTCACTCTGCCAGCAACCACCAGCTGTCTCCTGGTACCACCAACATAAATCCCTGTGCTGGTTTAAAATGTCAGCAGCCTCTGAAGCTTGAAACAACATTAACTTCCTCACTTTAGCAAACTGGCTATAAAACTGTGAATAAATATGATACTAACCAGAAATTTGAGTCTTTAGTTAGTCTGAGCAGTTAATTAAGAAAATAATAAGCAGGACACGGAGGCGTAAAGTTCGTCCACTCAGCAGCAACTAACTTTGTTCATTTTTTCTCCAACAAGTCACAAACAACTTCTGCAGACTTGCTCCACCTCTGAGCGGCCACACATGCTGTGCTCTAATGCTACGACGGTCAGCGGGTTCCCGTTCTAACCCCGATGTGTTTCTATCCTGTTAACAATATGACTGTTTGTCTGGCTGCAGTCCATGTACAAGTCATCAAACACCACATGTGAATCGTTAACAGCAACATATAAAATACTTAATACCCTGTAAAACAACCCACATATGTAAATGAACAGATGTAAAACAGGTTGTAAACTAGATATGATGCACTTCTGTTCAACCCCTGATTTGCTGCTTGCAGCTTCACTCTGGTTCCTGTGATTGGTCGGCTCTCTGTGCCTTTTTACTCTCAAACTGACTTGGTAGCAGCAGACATGGACTCAAGGGAAGGGAACCCCTGACTTTATAATATATAAAGATGAAATGACAAACTATCCAAGAAAACATCAGACCAGCTGCTTCCACCAGACGAGGATGGACAGCAAACATCTTCCTGGTTAGTAACTGTTTTATTATGATTTGTTATTATGACTGTCACATATCTTTAACATTAATGACAGACGAAAGACACTCACACTCAATTGTCATGTCGAAGTCTCGACTTTTAAATATTTCACTCACCCGTTCAGCCTCCTGCAAGTTTGAACTTGTTTGTCTTCATGTCAAATCTCACATGTTGCAGCATTTTATTATTTTTTTATTCATTATTTTAATATAATGGATTTATATTTGGGTAATGTTGTACGTGATTCATTTTAAACAGATGTAACTGCTACATATTTGTTTGACTCATAAATATATATGATTTGAAAATTATGTATTTTTTTATTGTGATTTAACTTTTCAGACATTGAACAAAATCAGCTTCAGCTTCTGATCAGTCCAAAGACACAAACTGACCCTTTTCATCATTTATCAACTGAACTTATTGATTTTTAAAATGTTCATTTCATACAGTGACAACATGAATGTTAAATTGTTAAAATAGTTCATTAGAAGTTTGCGTTAAACACTTTGGTATGTGAGACCAAAATGTTGCTACATATCTGTTTCTCTGTGATGTTTATGAGATCAGAGGTACTTATTATTGTTATTTTTTATAATGTCATTTTAAAGATGTTAATTGTTGAGTGGAGGTAGTTTGATCAACTTCAATTAAACTCTTACAATCATATAGAAAGCTTAATAATGAGGAGAAGCAGCTTGTGTGATATAACGTCTCATTATTATTATTATGTAATATAATGTTTATTATCAGTTGTAATATCACTTTGTCATACTTCTAACTTCTACTTCAGTCCATTTGTAGTTTACCTCGTCTTACTGTTTTTATATAAGGCTCTGGTTTCTGAAATAACTCCTTCAATACTTTATATTTAATACATTTCACTATTATTTAATACTCTATTGTCTTTATTCTCATGAAAACTGGACCCGGTGTGTGACCCTGACCCGGAACCCACCGTTTTTTGGAACAATCTCTGGTTTAGTCTGTTCTTCAGTGTGAATCGGTACAATCAGCGTTCACTTTGCTGTATTTGCTGCTATTTATATAAAATATCTTTTAATAGATAAATATCTTTGAGCCAATGTGTCAACTTCTCTTGAAAATAGGACCTCTAACCTCGTCTGAACCGGCTAATTCACCAACATGTCTATAAACATGAAAGTTCAGATTCTCCTGACTCTATTCACGCAGATGATCTCAAGATAAAACCACACAAGCAAAGAAACAATCACCTAACAAACAAGCCAAGGAACAAGCTAACAAAGTGTTTCAGCAGAGAATAAAACTCCAACAAAAACTGAAAAAATGTCGACTAGATCAATTTCATAAACTAACACATTTAGTCCAGAACAGAGAATTCATCATTGAATGAAGAGAGAGGAAAAAAAAAGAAGTTTTCTTACTTTTATCTGTAAGAAAAAAACCAAAACAATAAAACTCAGGTCACAGCAGACACTATATCTCTACATCATTTGATTGGCAGCTGATTAAAGCAGATATGAGCTCATAAACCCGCACCAGAGCCTACAACAGCCAATGAGTGATGGTGTAGACCAGTAACCCGCTCTCTCTTCTTCCTCCTCTCTCCTGAGCCAATCACACGCCAGCCTGCCAATGATTGACGCATCATGTAGCCAATGAGATTTCAATTCCAGTTTTTAAAGCCCTAAGCCTTATTATTCAGTGTCAATAAGGAAATAAAGGAATAATGAGATTAATGCTCCCATCACCGTCAGGCAGGAGGGTTCTGAGTCCATCTTCAGAGACCCTGTTATTAAACTAGAACTTGGACCATGTCAGACCATGTTAGTTTCAAGTTTAATACATTACGTATTTTAAATAACTTGGCCACCTTGTGATGTCATAGTTATGATCATGTCTGTTGATTTTAATATTTCAGAGAAGGATCATGTGAGGATTGTGCTCCTTGGAAAGACCGGAGTTGGGAAGAGTTCAGCTGGAAACATCATCCTCTGGCGCAAAGCGTTTCACACTGATGTGTCTCCATCTGTGACAACAAAGTGCCAGAAGGCCATCACAGAGTTTAACGGACAAACTCTTGCAATCGTTGAAACTCCCGGTCTGTTTAACACAGCCAAAGGTCTCAGAGAGGTGAGGACAGAGATTACAGATTGCATCACATGGATCTCTCCTGGTCCTCATGTGTTCCTGCTGGTTCTGAGGCTCGGTACCTTTTCAAGACAAGATAAAAAATGTCTGGAAACCTTCCAGAAAGTCTTCAAAGATGCAAAATGTTACATGATTGTCTTGTTCACCTACGGAGATCAGTGTGAGCAAGGATGTGACGCTTTTATCAAACGGCATAAAGATCTGAAAAGGTTCATGGAGGAGTCCTGTGAGGCACACCATGTCTTTAACAACAGAGCCGAGGATGAGTGTCAGGTTAACGGCCTGCTGCAGAAGATCAACCACACGGTCCAGAACAACGGAGGAAGCTGCTACAGCAACAAGCTGATCAGAGAGATTGAGCCTGTCTTTCAAGAAGTCATGCAGCGTCCTGAGGTGAAATCAGCAAGTGATCCAGAACATGCAGCAACAGAGTACCTGGAGGGCTGGATCTGTAAGGGTCTAGATACTGTGGTGAAAAAAGTTCCAGGTCTGGGAGACTTCCTGAAAAAAGTGGAAGAGGTTGCTTATAAATGCATGCCACCTGAAGCTTTCCAATCACAGTGATCGATCATCTGAACCACACTTCAAAATAAGCGACAGAGAAAATCACAGAGGCAAAAGAGAATAAACACAGACACAAGTCCTTTTGGCAAAGAAACCCACATTATCTCACCAGCAGCAGTTCACCAATACTCCGCCAATACTCCACCAGTTCTCAACCAATACTCCAACAATACTCCAACAATTCTCCACTGATACTCAACTTATTCTCAACCAATACTCCAACAATACTCCAACAATTCTCCACTGATACTCCGCCAATACTCCACCAATTATCCACCAATTCTCAACCAATTCTCCACCAATACTTCACTAATTCTCCATCAATTCCCCACAAATACTCCACTAATTCTCAACCATTTCTCCATCAATACTCCACCAATTCTCCACCAATTCTCCAACAATTCTCCAACAATACTCCACCAATTCTCCACCAATACTCCACCAATTCTCCACTAATTCTCCACAATTCTAAACCAATTCTCCATCAATACTCCACCAATTCTCCAACAATACTCCACCAATTCTCCACCAATACTCCACCAATTCTCCACCAATATTCCACCAATTCTCCACCAATACTCCAACAATACTCCACCAATTCTCCATCAATACGCCACCAATACTCCACCAATTCTCCACTAATAGTCCACCAATTCTCCACCAATACTCCAACAATACTCCACTAATTCTCAGTCAATTCTCCTCCAATTCTTCATCAATACGCCACCAATACTCCACCAATTCTCCACCAATACTCCACCAATTCTCCACTAATAGTCCACCAATTCTCCACCAATACTCCACCAATTCTCCACCAATACTCCACCAATTCTCCACTAATACTCCACCAATACTCCACCAATTCTCCACCAATACTCCACCAATTCTCCACTGATACCCTGGAAAGTGACAACGTTATGATTGACATAATGACATAATCGCCTTTTAAACCTTTTTGTTACATTTTAAAAGCAGAATTTTCGAGTTCTCAGTCTGCTGCTTTTTCCTGTGTATCCAACACTGTTGTGGAAAACAAACTGTTGAGCAAATATATGTTCCCAACAGAACCTGAGCAGTGGATGTGGAATATAGTTGCCAAAGACTCTGTTTGAATGTGTGTGAATTAAAGCTCTCTTTAATGAAATGTAATAAAGACGAAAATTCTGCAGAAACTCAACTCAAAATCTGAACGTGTCTGTTTGTGTGACTGGTTTGTTTGTTTAAGTGTCATTTATGATTTTGTGTTTCAATAAAATCATAAAATCAACACAATGAATGAAAAGTCCTTCACAGAGGGAGAATATACTTCCGAGCCGGACTGTGTTCCTGTTGGTGTGGTACTGAAAGGTCCAGTCACTAACAGTGATGCTGCAGGCTGCAGGTCCACGTGTGACTGATGACTCTCTCCAGCTCAACACTTCTCAACAACTGTGGAACTGTGAACAAGTCTTTGTGCTCAGCCTCCTGATTTGTTGCCTGCAGTCCTTCTTTATCTCTGGTCTGTGAGTGGTCAGAGATTGGTTAGAAACAGATGATGGGTATTTCAGGGGAGGGAACAAGAAGCTATAATATATAAACTGCTGTGTCAGAAGAAGACATCCAGTGACGGGAGATCACAGACCTGCTGCCTCTACAAGAACAAGATGAGCGGTGAAGAGTCGCAACGCTCTTGTAAGTTCCCGAGACATTTTATTGACCATGAAGCAGTTCACTGTTATACCTGTGATGCCTGAAGTTTGTCAGAAAGTATTCAAATCTATTTATATCTATTTGCAATGTGTTCAGTTTATTATACAACTGTTTGATTACTTTGTTCATATTGTGATGTAAGTTAGCTCTAAATAAATGATTAGTATTTGATGACAGTAACTAACAGTGTTTGCAGCCTCGCATGTTTGTGTTGATGATCCACTCTGTGTTCTGACGGCTGACAAAAATACTAAAACATAAAAACGCAGCAAAAACCTTGTTCAGCCAAGTCAGAGTTTATATGTATGTTTAACATGTTTATAACACGACAAACAGATCAATATAAAGCAAAGAATCAAAACATGAAAGAGACAGACAGTAACACTGTGCGATGTGTTCACTGTTCCTGGTCTCTGTTCAGACTCTTCAGACTGTTTTCTTCGATGGCGTAAATGAAAAGTTTGGTTTTGATTTTTCTTTGGATTCTTGCTGTTTTAAAGATGGTAAAACACAACCTATGTTGTAGGAACTGTGTGTCCAAGATTAAAACAAAACCAGCTGTAAAAAAACAAAGTTCAGACTCATTTGATCTTTTCTTTGTTGTTCTCTTGCAGAGAGAATCGATGAGACTCTTGTTGCTTGGTAACAAAGAAAAGGTACATTTGTGTGTCGTCTGCATAATTATGATAGCTGATCAAATTATTTAGTATAATCTGTCCTAATGGAAGCTTGTTAGAGCCCTGCTGACCTCCCCACTTCATGTTGGTGCACTCAGATTTTTTTTTGATTGATTTATTTATTTATGGATCGAAAACACAATAAAACGGTAATCCAAAAGGATGACATGCAAAAGTGTACAACTTATTTCCAGCATGGTCCTTGGTGTTACACATAAAACAACTAAAACAAGAGGCAGACAACACAGAAAACAAAGAAATAAGAAACGCAAAAGAGAGTTGAAAACTATCTAAAATATCTTATTCCATAAAATCTGCTTAACCTGTCTTTTAAAAATTCCGCTAGATGATGCAAGTTGAGTAGCAGTAGGTAAGCCATTCCATACCATGATCCCAGTACCCACAACAAAGCCTAGTGATGGCCAATATCCAGGCACAATGAAACCGTTTGTTCCTTTTGAAGAGTCCCAGTTCGTTCCATATGTTGTCTACAATTGTTTGGTTGATAGATCAACCAAACAAACAAAAAAACAAACAAAGGTACCCACAGTCTGCAAAATCAGTCCTTTGTCACAGAAAGTTCACTGTGATGCTGGTACATTTTTAACTGCAGAACTGAGTATCAGCGAAGGTCCGATTCTTTCCTCCACCACTAACGTCTGTGTGATATTGTCCAACAGACTCCTCACAGCTGAGGATCGTACTCGTCGGGAAGGTTGGAACTGGGAAGACTTCAGTCATGAACACCTTCCTGAGGAGCTGCGAGGAAAATGAGAAACCTGATTCTAGCGGGACAGAACCGTGTCAAGTCCAGATCGCAGGACAATCTGTGGTCCTTGTCAACACTCCTGGTCTGTGCAGCGCAGAACAAACAGATGAGGAGGTGATGAAGGAGATCAAGCGATGTGTCTCCCTCGCTGCTCCTAAAACCTCATGTGTTCCTGTTCGTCCTCAGCTGTCTGGACAGATTCACAGAAGAAGAACAGGACGTGGTGAAGATGATCAAGGCGACATTTGGAGAACATGTTAAAGATTACACTATGGTTTTGTTCACGTGTGGAGACGAACTGAAGAAAAAGGGAAAAGCTATTGAAGACTTCATTAACAACAGCAGTGCTCTCAGAGGCTTTGTTGATGAATGTGAAGGAAGATACCACGTTGTTGATAACAGAGACCAGGATGCATCTCAAGTCACAGAGCTGCTGCAGAAGATCAGCGTCATGGTTCAGAAAAACGGAAGAAAGTGCTACTCTGCTGAAATCAGTCATGAGGCTGAGAAAGAAGGGAAAACATTGGGGGTCAGGAAGAGAATCGCTCTCAGTGTGAATGGCTCAGCTCTGGTGGGAGCAGCTCTCGGAGGAGTTGTGTCGCACTTTGTCGGGAGCTCGGTCGGAGTTCTAGCTGGAGTTGCAGCGGGCGGAGCAGTCGGAGGCGTTCTGGGAGGCGTAGGCATCGTTACAGCTGAAAACATTCGTGCTAAAACATGCATGACACAGTGAACCGTCATCGTCCTTATGATGTAAAAGAGACGTTTAGTCATGGTCCTGTCACCTCGGCTTCATTGTGTGTGTTTTCTGTCTTTTCTGGGTTTTGGCTTGTCTTTCACAGAGTGTCTTTCCCCTCCTTCCTCGTCTTCCCCTTGTATTTATAGTTTGTCTGGATTCTGTTCATTTGCCATCTTACAAGTCTGTTCCGACCCATTCAGAGCTTTACATGTCTCCTGTAGTCCGACACTGACAGCATGATGTTTACTGCTGTGCACATACAACACTGTGCAGACTCACCTGCAACTGTCTGCAGACAGTGGATCCACTATATGATGCCAGACTCATACGCTCTTTAAGAACTGTTTTACAGGCCATCTTTAGTGATCTAAAAATCATTTGTAATGTAAAATTATTGATATAAATAAACAACACTGCAGAACATTGCTGCAGTTCAGTATCGCCACCAATACATCTGATATTTTATTGTGTTGATCAAGTTTATTTGTTAAGATAACTGATAGAATTGGATTCATTTGGTGTATTAGTTTGCATATCACTGTGTTGATAAAGTTGATTTCTGTAGATGTCATTAACCTTCAGTCTGCATCAAAGCATCTGAAGGTTTTTACTTTAGTGTCAGCTGTAACTTTGATACAGACCAAGTCACTCAACGCTTCACGCTGTTAGCATCCGGTACAGACTGCAGACTGCTTTGTTTCATGTCATCATCAGTATGATCAATATTCAGTTCAATATGTGGGAAATAATTAGTGTTTGACTGCAAAAGATATAGAGATATTATCTTCCACAGGAGCCACAGTGTTGCTCACCTGGCTGAGACGGTTCACTGGGTTGATGGGCGGGGACAACGTGTTTAAAGTAGTAGTAGAAGTAAATGTAGTAGATGTAGTAAATGAGCTCCTGATCTCTCAGGGGATGTAAATGAACCTGAACCTCCATCAGGTGACATCAGACGTTCTCCTCCATTAGGTGAAGCTGCAGCTGTAGATTAATTCTCCTGCAGCTCATAAAGAGATGAAGTCATGACAGCATGTACTGAACATGAAGGCAGTCTGTGTGTGTTTAAGCTAACAGGCTCATTTATCTGCTGGCTGTTAGTCCAACAGTGTGTAACCGTCAGAGGTTGGTTGTGTCTCCCAGTCGACATCAGAGCTGCTGCAGAGCTGAAGTCAGCGATGGATCGTAGAGATGGAAGGATTCTCATGTTTCCACCTCTTAGGCCTCCATGTCATCAGAGTGCCTGATCAGAAGAAGTGCTCATTAACTGACATGTTATTTGGTGCAAAACTCTTTATTATAGAAAACACAAGAGCTCAAAGACCATGACTGCAGCACTATCCACCAATGAGAGGACAGAGCTGGTGTCTGAACCTTTAAACAGGTGGCTGCTGTGCTGCTGGCAGGTGCTCAGACTGTAGAGAGTATACTTGCGCCCTGAAGACTCACATACACACACACACACACACACAAGTGTGTTTATTTGACGTTTTCAGATGAGGTAGGTGGAAGAAGGTTTGTGGTGTTTGGGATCTTTTTGTTCTGTTCTGCTACTTCCTGTCTGTCCGTTCCTGAAAAGGGTCTGAGGACTGAGGACTGAGGGTCTGAGGACTGAGGACTGTGGGTCTGAGGTCTGAGGACTGAGGACTGTGGGTCTGAGGTCTAAGGACTGAGGACTGAGGACTGAGGGTCTGAGAACTGAGGGTCTGAGGACTGAGGACTGTGGGTCTGAGGTCTGAGGACTGAGGACTGAGGGTCTGAGGACTGAGGAATCAGGGTCTGAGGACTGAGGACTGAGGGTCTGAGGACTGAGGAATCAGGGTCTGAGGACTGAGGACTGTGGGTCTGAGGACTGAGTGTATGAGGACTGAGGAATCAGGGTCTGAGGACTGAGGACTGTGGGTCTGAGGACTGAGGGTCTGAGGACTGAGGGTCTGAGGACTGAGGGTCTGAGGACTGAGGAATCAGGGTCTGAGGACTGAGGACTGTGGGTCTGAGGACTGAGGGTCTGAGGACTGAGGGTCTGAGGACTGAGGAATCAGGGTCTGAGGACTGAGGACTGTGGGTCTGAGGTCTGAGGACTGAGGACTGTGGGTCTGAGGATTGAGGACTGTGGGTCTCAGGTCTGAGGACTGAGGGTCTGAGGTCTGAGGACTGAGGGTCTGAGGACTGAGGAATCAGGGTCTGAGGACTGAGGACTGAGGACTGAGGAATCAGGGTCTGAGGACTGAGGACTGTGGGTCTGAGGACTGAGGGTCTGAGGACTGAGGGTCTGAGGACTGAGGAATCAGGGTCTGAGGACTGAGGACTGTGGGTCTGAGGTCTGAGGACTGAGGACTGTGGGTCTGAGGATTGAGGACTGTGGGTCTCAGGTCTGAGGACTGAGGGTCTGAGGTCTGAGGACTGAGGGTCTGAGGACTGAGGAATCAGGGTCTGAGGACTGAGGACTGAGGACTGACGGTCTGAGGACTGAGGGTCTGAGGACAGAGGAATCAGGGTCTGAGGTCTGAGGACTGAGGGTCTGAGGACTGAGGACTGTGGGTCTGAGGACTGAGGGTCTGAGGACTGAGGAATCAGGGTCTGAGGACTGAGGACTGTGGGTCTGAAGACTGAGGGTCTGAGGACTGAGGAATCAGGGTCTGAGGACTGAGGACTGTGGATCTGAGGACTGAGGAATCAGGGTCTGGGGACTGAGGACTGTGGGTCTGAGGACTGAGGGTCTGAGGACTGAGGAATCAGGGTCTGAGGACTGAGGACTGTGGGTCTGAGGACTGAGGAATCAGGGTCTGAGGACTGAGGACTGTGGGTCTGAGGACTGAGGGTCTGAGGACTGAGGAATCAGGGTCTGAGGACTGAGGACTGTGGGTCTGAAGACTGAGGGTCTGAGGACTGAGGAATCAGGGTCTGAGGACTGAGGACTGTGGATCTGAGGACTGAGGAATCAGGGTCTGGGGACTGAGGACTGTGGGTCTGAGGACTGAGGGTCTGAGGACTGAGGAATCAGGGTCTGAGGACTGAGGACTGTGGGTCTGAGGTCTGAGGACTGAGGACTGAGGACTGTGGGTCTGAGGTCTGAAGACTGAGGACTGAGGGTCTGAGGATTGAGGACTGTGGGTCTGAGGTCTGAGGACTGAGAATCTGAGGACTGAGGAACCAGGGTCTGAGGACTGAGGACTGAGGGTCTGAAGACTGAGGGTATGAGGACTGAGGAATCAGGGTCTGAGGACTGAGGACTGAGGGTCTGAGGACTGAGGGTCTGAGGTCTGAGGACTGAGGACTGAGGGTCTGAGGACTAAGGAATCAGGGTCTGATTGACTGAGGTCTGGGGACTGAGGACTGAGGGTCTGGGGACTGACGTCTGAGGACTGAGGAATGAGGGTCTGAGGACTGAGGTCTGACGACTGTGGACTGAGGACTGAGGACTGAGGACTGAGGGACTGAGTTCTGAGGACTGAGGGTCTGGGGACTGAGGACTTGGGGTCTGATGACTGGGGGTCTGAGGACTGAGGACTGTGGACTGAGGACTTGGGGTCTGATGACTGGGGGTCTGAGGACTGAGGACTGTGGACTGAGGACTGGGGACTGAGGACTGAGGACGGAGGGACTGAGTTCTGCGGACTGAGGGTCTGGAGACTGAGGACTGGGGGTCTGAGGACTGGGGGTCTGAGGACAGAGGACTGTGGACTGGGGGTCTGAGGACTGAGGACTGTGGACTGAGGACTGAGGGACTGAGGACTGAGGACTGAGGGTCTGAGGTCTGAGGACTGAGGACTGAGGGACTGAGGTCTGAGGACTGAGGACTGAAGGACTGAGGTCTGAGGACTGAGGACTGAGGACTGAAGGACTGAGGTCTGAGGACTGAGGACTGAGGGTCTGAGGACTGAGGGTCTGGGGACTGAGGGTCTGAGGACTGAGGGTCTGGGGACTGAGGGTCTGATGTCTGAGGACTGAGGACTGTGGGTCTGAGGACTGAGTACTGAGAACTGAGGACTGAGTGTCTGGGGACTGAGGACTTGGGGTCTGATGACTGGGGGTCTGAGGACTGAGGACTGTGGACTGAGGACTGGGGACTGAGGACTGAGGACGGAGGGACTGAGTTCTGCGGACTGAGGGTCTGGAGACTGAGGACTGGGGGTCTGGGGACTGGGGGTCTGAGGACAGAGGACTGTGGACTGGGGGTCTGAGGACTGAAGGACTGAGGACTGAGGGTCTGGGGACTGAGGGTCTGAGGACTGAGGGTCTGGGGACTGAAGGTCTGATGTCTGAGGACTGAGGACTGTGGGTCTGAGGACTGAGGACTGAGAACTGAGGACTGAGGGTCTGAGGACAAAATACGACAAAACATGATGAAACACGACGAGACACAACAAAACAACTGAGAGTCTGATGACGGAGGGTCTGGTAGAGGAGGAAAGGACTGTAAACTTGCCATCAGGCTGGACCGTCTCCTGGTGTGATGAGTTGATGATAGCAGGGCAGTAAGTCGTTGTGCAGCAGGCAGAGCTCCACATGTTGGAGATGAAGTCAAGTGAAGCAGCATCTACGTGTTATTTCAGTTTATTTGAGCCTTAAAGACAAAAGATGTTCTTGTTCCTGTGAAGCTGCTGCAGATTCATCTGTTCACCTCATAAAGATAAACAACATTACAGCCTGTGATTTACATGTGAAGGCGGCCGGAGAGTCTCTGTGTGTGTTTAAGCAAACAGAAGGTCATTTATCTGCACAGGCAGCTGACTGTTATTCAAATACAGAGTTCTTGTTTCAAAAATATTTTTGTTCTGTTCTAACGGCTCACAGTGTCCATCACTCACACAGAGGAGCAGTAACCTTACAGATGCATGACATCATGTCACCTCATCAATAAGTGAAGGTCGGAGCTGTTTGAGTTGTTGGACACACAGCTGATGGAAACTTCAGTGTGTCGTCAATAAGAAGGTGCTTACTCATATCTGAGATATATCTATAGACCCTGTGCATGTTACCATAACAACCAATCAACCAATCAACAGCTGACCTCGACTTTATTGATCTCACCTGGTGCAAAATACATTTCATTTACATTCACATTCATCAGGGGCTTTTGTCCAAAGCAACTTACAATAAGTACATTTGTCACAAGTGCATGCTCTGCGGGGTCAAGGTGAAGTCTGAACAGATGAGTCTTGAGTCTTTTGCTGAAGATAATGTTGAAATCCATAAGATAAAACATACAATCCTACACATCACATCCACGCAGTCTGGTCTGCAGGACTCAAACCATCAACCCATCTCCTGATACAATATCAATAACACAAACAAAACAAAAGAAAGTGTCACTTATCAAACACAAAGCCTTCACAACGAAACACAACGACTTGATCATTAAACTTTATCCAGTTCATAGAGAGCTGACAAACCCCCCCCCCACACACACCCCCACACACACACACACACACACACACACACACACACCCACACACACCCACACCCCACACACACACCACCACACACACACACACACACACACACACACACACCCCACACACACCCACACCCACACACACCCACACCCACACACACACACACACACACCCACCCACACCCACACCCACACACACCCACACCCACACCCACCCACACCCACACACACACACACACACACACAGTTGACTGAAGTTATTCATTACCTTCACAGGTGAAATGAACACGTGTCGTTTCCATTAATAACCTGGATAACGTTATCAGCCTCGTCTCTCTATCGTTTCTTCATACGTGACAAACCTCTTTGTCTCCAGCTGCCCAGGACTGGATGAGAATCCCACCTGGAGAGAAGGTGTGGCCAGTCAGCTTCTATAAATCTACAGGTTCTGTCCTGTTAAGCTCAGAGTTCAGAGGCTTCCTCTGATGCTCCAACAACCTGCAGACTGTCTTCAGACCGAGATCACATCCAGCATCCAGCTGCTGACCAACCAGCTGCTGACCAACCATCCTGCTGACCAACCATCCTGCTGACCAACCAGCTGCTGACCAACCATCCTGCTGACCAACCATCCTGCTGACCAACCATCCTGCTGACCAACCAGCTGCTGAGCAACCATCCTGCTGACCCTCTTCAGTGTCCATCTTCAGGTCTGTCTGTTGAGGGTTGTATTCATTCTAAACCTGAGAGGATCAGTGTGCACTAATTATGGTCTCCTTTTCCACTGTGGAACTATTAATGGTTCTTCATACTGTCACTACTACAACTAGTACTGCTTCTACTTCTGTTGGTGGTATTATTATGATTACTAACTCATTTGTCAGCTTTGAAACCTGGTCGTGGCGCGCTGCACAGTAAAACAGGATAAATGTGAACATCAGGTCAGTATTCATGATAAAACTGGCTCCTACCATCCCAACTCACCTCCCACTTCATGTCATGTTTAAACTTCTATATTTAATTCAAATGACATGTTCCATTCATGGGATGTTGCAGAATCCTCCAGCTGTACTGCAAATACCTTTGTAGTTATGAATTCTTGAAGTTTGATCCTCTGAGCTAAATGTGAGCTAAATGTTATCTTGTGAGTTGTTAACTGTTGGTTTGACATCTTGTTTTTCACTGGATTGTGTTGAAATGTGTTGTGAACCTCACAGAGACACTGAGGATCGTTTACAACATGTGTGCTTTTAAATACTGGATGCTGAATGTCTACAGTCGTCACATTAATACGATTATTTCAAATATTAACTTCTCCACTAGATTATTCTGTTATCTTCAGCACATTTCTGACCTGCTCTGTTATGAAGCATCCAGACCTCTCAGCTGGTCTGGGATCAGGTCAACACTGCAGCTTCTTCTACTAGTCTTCATACTTGTATGCTGACAAAATAAATCATCTCTGAATAAATGTGTTGAGCAGAAATAATAAAGGAGTTATTAATGTGTTTGTCATGTTGTGTGTTGGCAGTCATGGCGTCTCCTGGCCTGCTGCTCCTCCTGTTGGTGTCGTCCTCCCTCCTGCTCTCCAACGTCTCCGCGGATATCGAGAACATGATTCGATCTACAGGCCAAGTGGCTCGAAAGACCATTTCTATGTTCAATGACCTTGGTGTGCCTTTGTTGGCACTGATACCAGTTGATGGGAAGCTGATAAATCTTTGTACCAAGTTAGGACTCGGGGTCTTACTGAGATTGACTGGGAAAGATGAGAAATCAGTAGCAGATCTTCTCAAGTCGGAATTTAAAAGTCTTAATTCTAAGATCAATGAATATCATGCAGAGCAGAAATGGCAGATCTGGGCAGCTGGTGGCTTCCACAAACCAGAGCTGGAAATAAAAGTAGCCTGGGAGCAGTTTGAAATACTTATCAGCAGTTTGCCCGGTAAAAATGAGGACGATGTAAAGAACCTTAAAGATGAATTTATTAAGAAATACATCAAATCTGGCATAGATGAATTGCACACATACCTGAAGGCTGAAGAACCATCCCTCATAAACAACCTTGGAAAGGGGCTGGTTGAAGAGTTTAAATGTCATGAAAAAGATATTCTAGGATATATTGTATTGATTAATTCACTTATCTACAAGGGCAATCTGATGAACCATTTCAGCTACCAACACGAGAAAACTCAGACTCAGCAAAAGATTGATCACTCAGCTGAAATTGCATACAAGAGTTCATCAGTATTGTTCGAACTTCACAAGTCCTGCATTTTCAACAGTTATAAGTATATTGAAAAGGAGGTGAAAGACCTCATTAATGACCAAAAACGCAGAAAACTGGCACATGAAGTCAGGTCATTCTTGGCGGAGACATATGACAGGTATGACTGGATGGTTGTTGCATATAAAACCACGAACTCTGACCATACCGAATTAAGATCACTGAACAAACACACCTTGACAGGGTTTCATGAAGCGGTAACATCAGGGGCTGTAAGTGTGTCCTTCGTCAGACAGGTGAAGGGGACTCACACAATGGCAGATAAAGTTGGACGAGCCATTGAAAGATGCATCAGTAAGACGTATGACTGTCATAAGGTAGCAGAGAAACTCAAGGACTGTAAAGAAAAAGTGGACGGAATTGAATTGTCCAAGACTTACACAGCAGTGCACGCCTTCGTGGACAAAGCCCACCATAGTTACGAGGCAGAAATAGTTCCAGAGCATCCAATCAGCCGTGACGACACAACAGTTCCTTATCTTTATAAAGGAGTGTGTAAAAAATATAAACTCAGCATTCCACTGATAAAATATGGTGGCAAATTTGTGGTTTTGATTAAAAGTGATGAAGAGATAAAGATACAAGATCCCTGCAAAGACATGAAATGTAGTGGTGACAATAGAGAAGGCGATAGAGGCAATTGTGTTCCTATACCAGAAACCTTCAGAGCGATGTGTGAGTGTAAGCGTCCATACTACGGCGAACACTGTGAGCTCAGCATAGACGACTACAAGAAGGAGTTACAGAAAGACTTGGAGGACCGGTCAGAAAGTGCTACAGGGTAACAGCAGGATTATAACCGCTGCATCATAGTCGACCTGCAGGAGTCTGCTGGTGTCGACTAATTTCATGAAATGAGTTTCTTGTCTTTAACAGACGCTCCAGCACTTTGTCTGCCTGTTAGACATCTTACTGAAGCTGATGTAACACAGGAAGTTTAATCCACACCAAAATATCAGAGTAAATACTGACAGCTAGTTGTTTCTATCTGCCTCCAGTTGTTGCATGAAGCTAAGCTAACTAGCTGCTGGCACTAGCCTCATAGTAACTTCACTCACATGACAGCAGTGACAATCTTCCAGGATGTGTTTAGCCTAGCTTAGCATAAAGACTGGACACTGGGGGAAACTGCTAGCCTACATCTTTTTGCCAACATGCAGATATAAGTAGCTGCAGCTGATCAAAACAGTCTGAACCAGTAAAACAAAGTCAGCCTGAACTCAACAATTCTCCCGTCTAACAAACAAGAGTTCATTTCATGAAATTGACGACTTTTCTGATAATTGTGATGTCATCGTGAGCTGTAACGCAAACTGCCTTGTAAAGAGAGCCTTTGTCCGCAGACAGACAGACAGACAGACAGTATATTTATAGAGACGCACTGACTGACCTGCTGATTCTAGTCTGTGACTGAGTGAAACAGAAATGTGTCGATCAAACGGGTGAAAACATCAAACTGACAGCGACATTTAATCTGTGTGACCTGTGTGACATCATCATCACCTGCTGCCTGCCAATGAAATCAAACTGGACAAAGTTTGAACCAATGAGAAGCCTCCTGCTTCCTGCTTCTGCTGAACTGAATAAAGCGTGTGTTGAAGCATCTTTGGTCTGAGTCTGATTTAATGGTTTCTATTTATCTTTATTATTTTCTACATTGTGGATCGATACTGAAGATGTCCAAACTATGAAGAAACACAAGATGAATTATGTTGTAAACAAAAAAGTGTTGAACAAACCAGAATATGATTTATATTTATATTCTTTAGTAGCCACCTTTTGATTTGATGAAAGCTCTGAATAATAATCAGCACCACACATGTAAAACCAGCCGTCAGCTTTACTGCGTCTCACAGAGACGACAGGTGGAACCAAAAATCCACAATTTGGACTCGTCAAACCAAAGTTCAGATTTCCACTGGACTAAAGTCCATTCAGTGTGTTTCTGGGCCCGAACACGTCTCTTCTTCTTCTTCCTCAGTCGTGACTTCTTTGCAGCAATTCGGCCATGAAGGTCTGATTATCAGAATCAGAATAAGAATCAGAATACTTTATTCATCTCCGGGGGAAATTGTTTTGTTCCAGATGCTCTGTGCAAAGTAGAAATAGAAATACAGCATGAATGGAAAGAAGAGATAAAGATACAGATATAAAAGAAATAGTAAAGTAGACAATCTCAAGTGTTCAATGACCACTCCATGTATGTACAAATATACAGTGCAATATATATTATGGGATTATGATGATTGACACAGTCTCCTCTGAACAGCTGGTGATGAGATGTGTCTGCTTCTTGAACTGGGTGAAGCGTTAACGTGGGCTCTGATGTGGAGACTGATGAACTCGTCCTCTGCAGAGGTGACTCCTGTCTTAAAGTAATGATGGACTGTCGTTGGTCTTTACTAGCTGAGTGGTTCTGGTCATAATACGGATCAGAACAGTCGTCCAACAGGGCGGTTCACTGTGTACCATCCCTCCTCTGCACAACACAACTGATGGACTCAAACACATTAAGAAGGCAAGAAACTCCACAAATGAACTCTCGACAAGACGCAGCTGCTCACTGAAAACCCTTCCAGTCATGAATCTGACAGAGAGAATGTCAGAAGTGTCGTCAGATCAAAAGGTGTGACTGAAGAATATAAAATATAAAACACATTCTGGTTCAACACTTTTTTGTTTACTGCTTAATTCCACTCGGTCCCTTCAGTTTGGATGTCTGAAGTGAAGCAGCTGATGGTGACAGAGTGGATGTTGGAGGTAACAGTGAGCAGGTGAGTCCAGGTGAGTCTCTGCTGCTGCAGTGACGTCATCAGCCCAGCAGAGGGCGCTCCAACATCACACATGACTCCAGCTCAGATTCTGCTGCAGGATGTTTCCTGAGGCTGACTGGAGTGAGCTCAGCCCGGCTGCAGAAAATAATCTGGAACAAACACGTTTATGATTCTTCCAGGTTTTATAAATGAACATAATGAGAAACTCTCGTCACACACTGACTGCAGCTCTAATCCTGAGACAGCACTTCATCAGAGATCAGAGTGTGTTGGACTCATTAAGAGTGAACAGCTGACACAGTGTGAGCCACACAACTCTGTCAGAGCTGGAGGCTAAAGAGCACTGCGGGAGGAATCGAACCACCAACCTCCTGAACAAGAACCCAGCTGCTGCAGCACCGAGCCACAGCTGACACATGGACTCCTTCATGAGTCTGTCAGCAGCTAGAGACTCTGCTGCAGTACCTGCAGCGCCACCAGAGGGCGCACCACGTTACATGAGGTCATTAATGAGACGTCACAGCTGTGAACCAGAGAGTCTGTGAAGGTTCTGATCCAACAACTCTACAGCTCAGTGTGGGCGTCAAACTCACAACCTGTGAGCAGTGTGTCAGGATGTGTTCATGCACCAACACAACACATGCTGACACTGGACCCACACACTGAACCCACACAGTGAGTCCACAGGAAGTGTGTGTGTGTGTGTGTGTGTGTGTGTGTGTGTGTGTGTGGGTTAGAGATCACAGTGTCTCGTCCTCTTTGTCTCTCTGCTTGTTGCCTGTATTCAGCCTGCAGACGGTCCAGAGGTTTGAGACTCCGTCCAGAGATGTTGGAGACATGGGTTCGATCCCCAGCTGGGGCGTCAACAGGTAGGAGACAGCTGTGTGTGTGATTGTGTGTCTGTGTTCAAAACAAAAACCAAACCGATCATGTCCATCAAACTTCGTCCGTTGCGTTCGTCGCTCGCTCGCTCGTGGAATTTGCGCCGTCGGCTGGTTGATCCAGATCCTGGACCGGGTCCTAACCCTCCTGGAGGAAACACTGAGCAGGTGAGTCTGGTTGAGCTAGCTAGCTTGATGAAAGCTAGCTAGCGAGACTGGTTTCATACTTTGCTTTATTTAGTAAACAAACAGACTTAATTGAGTTGAAAATAATCTTTTAAACTGACAAACATCACAATACAAACAGGATCAATACTTCATCATCTCTCTTCATTCTACCACACAAAGATTTGACCAATAAGGTCCATGAGAGGGACAGGAGGGGGCGGGGCTTCAGCTCTCTTAGGAATGACCTTGACCAGGTAAAAACACCCTCACAGACTGAGGCAATGACAGAACACAGGATACAGACAAACATTATTATACACGAGTTCACTGTACATATCTTTTAAATCTCTGAATGTGTGTGAACATTTAAACTGTCCCAGATGATCCAGTGTAGCATCACTGGAGATATCAGATATGTGACGGTGGCCTGATGGTGTCAGATCAAGTTGTTCTTCATGTGAGAAAGTTTAAATTTTTAAGAAGGACTGGTGATATTAACTGACCTGATGTTTGGTGGCAGAGTTTTATATTGAGGAGGAGATAAAGTTTGGAGCTGTCATTACAGTACAGACGGTTTATTCAGACATAATCTCTGCGTAGAAAGCTAAACTCTGTGAAACAGCCTGTGAGGGAGCGAGCTGGCAGGGAGGAGGAGTCAAAGGTGGAGAAAAAGATTTTATTCAACCAGAAATCAAATTACAACATGTGCATCAAAAGAATGAATAAAAACTGAAGAATATGAGGAACACATGGTACATTAACAAATAACGTTCAGGTAAAACAACGAGACGTTCATTGTGTCAGTTTAAATTAGTTGTTCTGGATCAATGACACTAAAGCTGACTCTGATCTGAAGCTGTGTTGAACACAGCTAGCTGTTAGCTTCTTCAGCTGCTTCAGTATTAGAATTTCCAAACCTCTGCAGACGAGAAACAATCTGTTGATTCTGATTAACATCATATTTTTTTTTACTTTTGTTTTCTCTTCCCACAAGCTGCAAGCTGTGTCACTCTCTCATTCTCTATAGCTTCCTCCTCCTCCTCCTCCTCCTCTTTCTCTTCCTCCTCTCTTTCTTTCAGGCTTTAAAGTTGTTGTTTTTTCTCAACATGTGAAGTGTTTCCTCGCTCTGATCGAGGGTCTGAGGATGTCGTTCACTGTACAGATTTTAAAGCCCATTGAAGCGATGTGACTGTGATTTTGAGCTGTATAAATCAAACTGATTTGATTTGAAAAGGAGACAAAGGAGCAGACAGCTGATGCAGTCTGCATGACGTCCAGTCTGTGGAGTGAAGACAGCCAACACCTCATCTCTCTGATACCAAATGATTCCAACAATCAACTAAAAGTTCCAAAAACTTCATGTGCTACAATATATACCATAAAGAAATAAACTAAATATCTCAACTCACAGTCAGAATGGCCACTTCCTGTATTTAAGAGCTCTGTAGGGACAAGATGTCCCAGCAGCATCAACCTGAGATACCTCCACAGAAATTATGACATTTTAAGATTCAAGTGAGTTTGTAAAAAGAGCTGTGTACAGAAGTTAACAAAATGTTTGTGCTACAAATAGAAACTAATAAAAGCCAAAATTACTGAATAAACATGATATCTGAAACAAAGCTCAGCATTGATCTGTTAGCGGATGTGCATCAACAGTATGTTCGGTTAACTGTCTGGTTGCAGAAATCAAAACAAGCTGGACTTGTTCCCTGAGTGTCTGCTGCTAACACGGGTTAAATACAGAGAATGAACGTGGACGGTATCAGCCCAGAATAGACCTCATTAACTTTGGGTGCTGATCCAGCCAAAGGGATGGATCCAGGGATTTCTTTCCCTCTTTCTTTACGATTTTGAGATCAGGTGATGGGGTCACTTAACTAAAACTGAACTGAAAATCTGGGTTTTGAACATCTCTTCTTTTTATTTTCAGTTTTGACCCTGAAACACAGAAGATCTCTAACCAAACAGAGCTTTAAAGACTCTGTACGGGTACACACTGTCTCTGTTGAGCCACATTCTCTTTGAAGGTGTCATCACTGTTTTGTCTTTAGCACAGGCGTACTGCGCCTTCAGGTCATCCTCAGAAAGTAGTGCTCCTTCACGTCTGCCCAGACAGGCAGCGAGATGGACGGTGGCTTTATAACTGGAGAAATGCAGCACCAGTGACAGAGCCAAGGTGATGACTGAGAACGGGACTCTTAGTGACTGACCGATCGCTCCGGGGAGGCTGAACGTGATGACGATGCGGTTTTTCTCAGGTCGACCATACTTATCATTGAGATACTCAACGCGTTTCCAAACTCCGTCCTCGGGTTTCCTCAGAGTGCTGACGATGATGTTTGGGATCTTCTGCCCTCCAGCCTCCCTCATGGAGTTCCAGCTGTTGGGCAGCTTGTCAGGCTGATGTTTGCTGTCTGGAATGTGACAGCCTTCCTTTCCGCAGGAGAAGACTCTGTCCTCAGGCTGTATTCTTCCTGTAGCAACACCGTACACTACATCAGCAGACATGGTGCAGTTCCAGGGAGAATACAGGAGCACATCTCTGATGGAGGGCAGCGGCAGGAGGCAGCGAGCTGGAAACATCGGCGCTTTGATCTCTCCGTGTGCCACAAAGATGATGTCGATGTCCTTGCAGTCCGTCTTTGTCTTTTCCTTATCGAACTCCTCTTGCAGGAAATGAAACAGGTCAAAGATGGCCTCCGACTCTGAATTCTCTTGCAGCCATTGCTTACCTCCTTCGTCCTGACACTGATTTACTACAAACTGTACTAATTTTTTTTTTTCCTCAGGGCTCCTGTTTCTGCTTTCAATGATGTGCTTAACTTCTAACATCTCCCAAAAAATGTGTCTGCAGGAGGAAAAGGGAAAAAGAGGCATCTAAGTCATTTTGTTAACAAATTCAAAATATTTTTTACCAGGAGCACTTGGGATGCAAAATGCATTTTTGTGTGTGTGTCGTGCAGATTTATTTTTGCCTGGTATTTCACCTCAGGTTTGGAAGAGACTCACCTGTAGCTAAGAGTCATGGGAACTGGAATGAGTAATAAAAAGTATTTATAGGAATTGTTTTGTCCTTGTGAAAACGATGAGGTGTGTTTACGTTTCAGATTCTCATTTATCTCAGAATGTCGAAAATCTCTGGAACGTGTTTGAGTGATTAAAGAGGCTGATGGGATCTTTTAGTCTGTCATTAGTTGATGTGTATTTTCAGACTCACTGTATCATTCCAAGTTCATGCTTCATGTTTTCAAAGGCAGTCAACCACATGGCTTTAGCCATCTCTGTCAGACTCTTAGTGGAGGTGGTCTCACAATTGTTCAGATTTACACAGTTGTAAATCAGCTCAGGAAGTGAAAACACAAGTCCAAGTGCTCCTCCTGCGACCTGAAAATACAAATATCAACACTTATTTTAGTCCCTTTAGCTCCACAATAGCTGTAAAGCAAAGAGCAGTACATTTTTGCAGGCAAGCAAACTGTAAAAGAAGGAAGGGTCATGATGTCCCGTAGTGGTGGTGAATGTGCAAACCACTCCTTCATCTGTCCACTTACAGATTCTCAGGTTCTCAGACTGGGTGAAGGAGGCTCATGCAGCTTTGGTGTGTCGTTATTCAGATGTTTGTTTATTTGATGTGTTTTCAAGGTACATTTAATTTGTTTTCTATGTTAATTCAATTTCTCTTTAGCTGCACGTTGTGTGAATGCTATGCTAGTCCAGGGGTCAGCGACCTTTACTATCAAAAGAGCCTTTTTTGTCCCTCGCTTAAAACAAACTGTCTGGAGCCGTAAAACATATTTGTGTGTTATAATGAAGGTAACACAGCCAAGAAAGCCGATCAGAAAGAACATTCATTTGTATTTTAAATGATGTAACTCTGCAGGGAGCTACTTATGCTTACAGTAAAAGGTACTTCAACTTTGCATTTCCATTTCAATGATGCCATGTTTTGGTGTATTTATGAAACAAAATAACTAACCTACAATAAATAGAAATAGAGCAGCAATACAGAACTATATATGCAGACATACTCAAGTCCTCCCTGTTTGTGAAAATGTTATCGTTGATAATAAATGAACCACATAGCAGCAGCCTAGATTTAAAAACAGTTAAAGTAAATTGAAAAAATAAAGAAATAAAAGGGAGAACAGGACTATATGACAGAGAAGGAGCAGGTTTTTAAGGCAGGCAAGCTCAGATTTTGGACTGTTCAGCTATAGAAAAGAATAGAATAGAATAGAATTATTTTATTGTCATTGTAAGCTCAGCTTACAATGAAATCACATATGTGTCTCAGTCAGTGCAATACAATAAGACATTACATAAAAATGCTATGCTTTGATCCTGCTAAAATATTGTTTAAAAGTCAGAATGCTTTTGAGAAAAAGTAAAGTAAAAAAGAAAGAGTCATATTTCTTACCTGCCTCGAAATGTCACAGATTACTTGTTGAGAAAATATTAAGGTCTGACTGTCAGCTTCACCTTTTACTTTCATCATAAGGAGGTGGGACGAACATACTCCCTCTGTTTTTCTATTGGCTGATTCAGAGTCAGGCGCTACACAAGTTAAAACACTTGAAAACTGAAAGTGAAACACAATCCAAAATATATAGTGGTTTTCCCCGGGAATTACGTTTGGTCACAGTACAGTGACTTCAGTAACAAACATCACCAAACACAATGGGCTAATCTCTGACAGCACATTCACTGACTGACATTAAATATGAGCCTTCAGTGTTTCAAATGCTTCATTTTAAACCTCCAGCTCAGAGGCAACTGTGAGGGAAACATTTCTAAATGTGTCAGGAAGAAGACTGAAGTCTGTCTCACAGATCTGTAGCAGACAATAGGCAACAAATAACTATATTTGGTAAGTATGTATTAATAGATTAAACACTCACTTCTGGATATCATAATTAATCAGTATATATATTAGACCTCAGGACAACACTCTTCAAGTAGCACAAAATGTATTTAATAAGTCTCAGTCTCAAGGTTGATACTATAGTTGAGTTGATAGTTGTTGACTGGCTGACCCTAAAAGCTTATTAGTCAAGCTTGTATAACCAGGTTCTTTATGGATAAAAGGTTTATTCAAAGTGCAATCTGTAAAATCAGAACAGAATTTTAGTTTAAAATATTTAAAACTGAGCTAACATGATGAACAGAGTGAAGAAACAACAGTGTTGTTGTCGCATGTCTCTGTTCTAATGAAGTTAGCATGCTAGCAGCTAGCATGCTAACAGCCCTCTGTATCTCAGAGGTGACAGCCTGACAGCCTGCAGCTTCAGTTCACTACTGAGTCAAAAAATCATTAACATAAACTCATAAATGTGAAGAAAGGAAATATTTTGACTCCTATTTTCATTATAAACAGAAAAATCCAACAATCTACTGTCTGAACTCAAGTTTCTGTCCTGACTAAGAATCAATCAGAGGCTGTTTTGGGAATTAGCTGCCAACCCTAACAAAATAAATGAGAACCCATTAATTGGAAGCTATGATTTTTTCTTTAAGCATATTCAACTATTAAGTATAATTTACCAACATTTGATTGATTTTGCTAACTGTTTAATAAACTAGGCAAGTCTCCAACTTGTCCAGAACGCTGCTGCCCGATTTTTAAACAGGCGACGTCCAGGCGTGAACACATTACCCCTGTGCCGTCGTCACCTCACTGGCTCCCGGTTTGTTTTAGAACTGATTTTAAACTCCTATTGTTAACTCTTAACGGCCTGGCTCCCTCCTACCCGTCAGAGATTCTAACTGTCCGTGATCGTGGCAGGGCCCTCCGTTCTTCCGGCCAGCTCCTGTTAGAGGTCCCAAGGTCAAGATTTAAACAGTGGGGCGATCGTTCTTTTGCTGTCACAGCTCCCAGGCTGTGGAACAGACTGCCCCCCTGACATCCGCACCAATAACGACCTCAGCCTTCTTTTTTAAAAAAACGAAGCTGAAGACACACTTTTTTTTGGATTGGCATTTAACTAACTGCTCTTAGGTGTGCTTATTTTTTCCTGTTTTTTTACTTTATGCACTTTTAGAGGGCCTTTAAGCACCCTGCAGCACTGTAGCACTTTCTTGTGTTTTTATGTATTGTTTTTATGTATTATTTTATTGCTTTGATGTAAAGCACTTTGGGTACAGTCTGGCTATTGTAAAGGGCTATACAAATAAAATTTGATTGATTGATTGATTGATTGATATACCTCATTTTTCTGTATGTGGCCCTCAGTGAAAAAAGTTCTATATCCCTGCTCAACACTGTCAAGAACTCCAAAATCCTTCAATCATTACTAGCTGTTATAGTAAATTTGGTTGTAGTTATTAAGTTAATTATTAATCAGAGTCATAAACAGTTTAGTGCCTTTTCATGAGATCGATTTAGTAGATTTGCTACTAAGGTGATCCAATGTAAATTCATGTTATTTATCATGATTAATAATTATCCCTGATAATCATTAATTATTATTGATAGCCAAATTTAACCTAAATCTCCCTTTTAATGTTACATAAACAGGGTACCCCATGTGAGGCACGATCTAATGGTAATGGTGCCCCATGTGAGGCGCGATCCTGTATTAATGGTGCCCTGTGTGAAGCAAGGCCCAACAAGTTTTTGAGCTACCTTCAATTTC
Organism: Sparus aurata; assembly: GCF_900880675.1. Taxonomy (NCBI): domain Eukaryota; kingdom Metazoa; phylum Chordata; class Actinopteri; order Spariformes; family Sparidae; genus Sparus; species Sparus aurata. The sequence continues at coordinate 30,015,606 of NC_044209.1, forward strand.
TGGCTCTACAATTACAAACCTCCACTGCTAACTACACACACATATACTAAACAAAACACAGAAACAATAAATGCTGTATGAATAAATACGAACAAACACAATGAGTAGACATATGGACACAATTCATAACTACAAAATGCACAAAGAAATAAACTAGATGCATTCATTGATAAGCATGTGGAAGCAGAATGTAAATTAATGAACCTGCTCAGGATGAGAACTCAGGATATAAACTGAGAAATTGAGAATGAACATCACATTAGTTTCCTTCTCGTGACCCAGAGGTGAGCGACAGTTTGGCAGAAGGCCATCAGTTCTCAGTGTAGGATGGTCGTCATCAGAGTGGATCACACCACAGACAACAGAAACATCTTGTAGGATAAATTCTTGTCATACAATTCATCTGTGAGTTCCTGTAAACCACCTGTGTTATTTCCACTGATCAGGCAAGTCACGTAACACAGAGCTCACCTGGACACTCCTTCTGATGCCATCCAAAGATTATAAAGTTATAAAGTAGGGGGGTTTTTCAGACACCTCTTTGTTGACATGTGTGTTGAAATGTGTATCACTGAATCTGAAACAGAAAGTCACCACTCAGGATTCTCAGAAGCTTTTAAATATCATTTTAATATTTGACAGAGAAGCTGCAGCCGAGTCTCTCGATCAATAATGTTTAAATAAGGCACACTGTGATTCCAGATACATTCAGGTAACACAGATAATAAACAGCTGTATCACAGACCGTCTTGACAACCGACGGGCTGCAGGGCCGACGGGCTGCAGGGCCGACGGGCTGCAGGGCCGACGGGCTGCAGGGCCGACGGGCTGCAGGGCCGACCCACAACAACTGACTGCAGAGTGAAACAGCTGTGAGTTAATGTAACTGAAGCTAAAACACATCCTGAAGACTCAAACACATTTAAAGCTGCTCACAGTGATATTACACTGTTACAAACATTCAATTAATGTTAGAATGACTGTAAATCGGAGGCATTAAAGTGAAACGTACCAGATGAGGTTTAAAAATGCAGTAAAAGACCAAATCAAGCTGCGTTCACATGTTGAATATGAAACACAGCGAACAGATTCCTCGTCTGTAAAAAGCCTCCTGTGTAAAAACTTATCATCTGAAGGACGATCTGACGAGTTAAAGCTGCAGAACGACGAGAGAAAAGCATGAGAACGTTCAAAGGCACGTGTTTTTCAGATGTTTCACATGTATTTTTTCAAAATGGCTGAAATATCAAAATGGTTCAATACTTCTCTGAAGGTCATTAAAATGTTTGAATCTCAGTTCAAAATATAAAACAAAAAAACCACAAAAAACAAACAAGAACAGATCTAAACTCTTCGGTCTGAGTTCACAGATTTTTATGTCTCTGCTGGTTTGATAATAAAGTGCCGTGTGTTCAGGATCTGCCGTCCTCTTCATCAGCAGCTTCTCTCTCACTGGAGGGTCGAAGACAACACAAGTGTTTTAATGTAGAAACACAGAATCAGTCGACTCTCTCTGAGAAACACAAACACAGTAGAGAAAACTGTAAAAAGAGTCTGAATCATAAAATCATCTTCAACACTGAAACACTTGAATGTCATTTAAAATCAGAGTGAGCTGGTTCAAGTCAAACAGCAGGTGTAGAGTCAGGTGACATCGTGAGCTCACCTTGCAGCTGTGTTCGGGGGCGAAGGTCACACCTTTCCCTGCTCGGTCCTGAGACCCACTGCTGCTGCCGCTCACCGAGCACTTCCTCATGATACCTGAAGCACAAACACAGTCACAGGTGACGTCAACTGTTACTATAAACTGTCTGGTTGTGTTCGTCCAACAGGCTGCGGCGCCTCCTCCCACCTGCAGGGGGCAGCACGTCCAGTCTCTGCAGGCTGTTTTTGCGAGATGGAGGGTAGTTTCCGGTCTTGGAGAGGCGGCGTTGGCGTTGGTTCAACATGGCAGCTGGAGAGACGATACCAGGGGGCGGGACTTTACCCATCATCAGGTACAAGTCCTCAATCTCTCGCTTCTGACTGGCCTGCAGGTCGTGCACCTCCGCCAGGTGTCTGCGGTGAGAAAAGAGAGGGTGAAAAATAATTCATGTGAAGTCTCGTGTTCTCAGATCAGGATGTGATCTGTTCTCAGATCAGGATGTGATCTGTTCTCAGATCAGTTTGTGATCTGTCCTCAGATCAGTTTGTGATCTGTCCTCAGATCAGTTTGTGATCTGTCCTCAGATCAGGATGTGATCTGTTCTCAGATCAGTTTGTGATCTGTTCTCAGATCAGGATGTGATCTGTTCTCAGATCAGTTTGTGACCTGTTCTCAGATCAGGATGTGATCTGTTCTCAGATCAGGATGTGATCTGTTCTCAGATCAGGATGTGATCTGTTCTCAGATCAGTTTGTGATCTGTCCTCAGATCAGTTTGTGATCTGTCCTCAGATCAGTTTGTGATCTGTTCTCAGATCAGTTTGTGATCTGTCCTCAGATCAGTTTGTGATCTGTTCTCAGATCAGGATGTGACCTGTTCTCTCCTGCAGACTTGTTATTCTTATTTCAGTGAGTGCTGCTTTAAACACTTAGTTCAAAGGAAATTACATGAAAGTTATTATCAGTTATTAAATAAGTTTCTTATGGACATAATTCAGTTACATGAATTAGTCACATATGAAGGTTGACTCTATTGGCAGCTGTCGGCTGCTCAGCCGTCTTCATGAAGAAGAATCTACTTGTTCAACATTAATATATTTTAATGAGCAGAGTGAATATTGTTGTTCATGAGTTAAATGTTTAATCTGCAGTACTAATATAGATTAGAAACGTTCTTGGTTGTCTGAGTTGAGTGTGACGAGTCGTAGTGCCTCATTATCAGTTGTTCTTGTTAATCCTGTTTAACAAACGAGGAGCTGAACTGCAGGTGGCAGCAGAGAGCGAGGAGTCTCATCACCACGAGGAGGACGGCACACCTCTTCTTTACCTGTCGTCTGAGCTGAGTGTGTTTGTTTCCCTGTGTCCTGTCTAGGGCTGCACGATATATCGTTTGAGCATCGCCATCGCGATGTACGTGTGTGCAATAGTCACATCGCAGAGCCTCCGATGTAGGACGCAAATGAACTCATCTAATTTCAAGGGTACCTGACACACACTGTGCATGCAGACTCTGCAGACTCTGCACGCACAGCGCTCCACCAATCACATTAGTTCTTAATCAGTGTGCCGAAGCAGACCAGCCCCTGCACATGGAGTGAGTCGCTGGTAATGACATTGAAAAATGAGCAACAAACAAGAGAAAATCGCGAAAAGGAAGACTTTGTGCCAAAAAGAAAAGCAACGTCAGTTATCTGGAATTATTTTGGCTACAAGAAGGATGATATTGACCCAACACGTGTTCTGTTTCGACAGTGCCTTGCATCCGTTGCCACAACGAGAGGTAACACAACTAATTTGTTTGACCATTTACGTCGGTACCACACAGCAGAGTCCTGCACAGGTCTTACTTTGAAAACCCGCCCTTACACGCCATACTTAAAACTGCATCCGACCCGTTTTCCTACAGTAGCACATATTACATTTTGCACCCGAGCCGACCCGCTATAAATTGTTACCGACGCCCGACCCGCACCTGAAGGAAAATTAGACGGATGTAATTTTTATAAATGAAACTAAGCCAGTGTGGGGAATGGAAGTTCTGGGAGGGCGCAAGCACGCATGAACGAGCTCATATGAAATATAAATGCTTGAAATGCAGCATAACACAAAGTGCTATTCAGGTCATCTGATGAAAATTCCTGTATTTTTTCATATCGCAATATATATCGCAGGGTTAAAAAAAATCGCAATGTCAGTTTTTTCCAATATCGTGCAGCCCTAGTCCTGTCCAACACACAGCATTAGACCCAGCTTGGACTGGACTCGACCGGACCGGACCGGACCGGACTGGACTCAGACTGACTGATTTATAGTTTTATATTTGTAATATAGTTTTATATTTTATATTTTCAGTTTGACACCAACAATGTTTTCAGTCCTTGTCCAATATCAAGTCCCCACAGTGAATGCTGGCAGCTAACGTTTCTGTAAATGCTGAAACCTTACAATCCTTCCTGTCAGTTTAAATTGTTTAATGTTCAGATGCTCTGCTGAGAAATGATTTGACTTAAATACCTAATTCTGTTGCCACTAACACAGCTGGACAATGTCCAGTGGTGTCAGACTGACAGATGTTAACTGGTCCCTCCCACCTCTAACTGGACACGGAGCCGAGCTACACCTGGTGACATGTGTAACCCTGAAGGACCGACTTTCTCTAGTTCAGACTAAATTCTAATGTGAACACCTGATCGGGTCAGAGACGTCGTCAGATGCTGATCGGTCAGTTAAAGTTCGCTGTGTGACGCATCATTCAACAAAATTAGCATTTTTCTGTTATCAATCAATCAACCACCTTCAATCACCTTTCACGCAGCTGCTCTAGCTCCACCCACATCTCCTCGTTCTCGCTCTCTGATTCGTCAGAGCTGATGCAGGACGCAGAGCGGCTCCATGATTGGCCGGGGCTGCCGGTCGTCCCCTCCCACAGGCTGACGCTCAGCCTCCGGCTGCTCCTCCTCTTCTTCTCCTCCTCTTCCTCCTCTTCCCTCCTCCTCCTCTCCTCTTCCTCCTGTCCTCCAGGGTTGTCACGGTAACCCAGAAGTTGTCCAGTTGGGGATACGGTCACTGAGCTGATGCTGCTCTCTGATTCGCTCTGGTCCTCTGTGCTGCTCTCTGAGCTCTCTGATTGGTCTTGTCTGGATGGAGGCGGAGAGTGGGCGGTGGGTGTGGCCTGGCTCAGGGGGCGTGGCTCCTGATTAGGGACAGCAGGTGTGTCTTTAGATGGCGTCACCTTGAAACGGCCGACAGTGAAGATAGAAGTTTTCTTCACTGAAAGAGGAATAGAAGTATTTATTAGCTTAGCATTAGCTAACACAGGAACCACCTAGCTAATGTTTAGCCTGCAGCCAGACATTAGCTAACACTGGCCTGAAAACTAGTCATTAGCTAACACATTAAAGCAGCTAACATTAGCCTAGATGAAGTGAACACTTAAGCCTTCACCATGGAGATATCGATCTGGCCACCGGAAGTTAGCAACAGTTAGCGCTCACTTTAGCAACAGCGACAGAGTGAAGTTCAGTGTTTTGTTTCTGACAGATGCAGGAGGCTCGTACAGATACAAAGACATTCAGAAGCACTGAAGTGAACTAGTGGACTAAGACTGACAGACAGGTGGGTCTTACCTTCCTGTATGGGGGAAAGTCTGGGTGATGGGGAGACGGTGGAGGACACCTGGACGAGAGGAAGAACATCATCATCATCAGAGAGACAGATTAGAACACCTGCTGATCTTTATTACTGCTGCTTGGATCTTTTCCTGACGTCCTCACGATGAAATTAATAAAATCAACTTCAGTTTAAAGTCACAGCAGCAAATAAACAGAAACATAAAACGAAACAAAAACTTTAAATGTTTCAATGAAAAGAGTAAAAATGTAAAGAAATAACAGGTTTTCTAGGTTTGTTTCTCACTCTGTTGTGAGGAGTGGAGTTGGAGGTGGACGGGTCAGAGAGCGCTCCTCTATGACTGGGAGCAGTGGTCAGACTGGGAGCACTGGACAGACTGGGAGCACTGGACAGACTGGGAGCTGAGATGGTCTCTGAGCCTGTGAACAACATCAGTGATCAGTAAGTAGGTACAGTGTGGTGTGATGTCACTGTGATGTCAGCAGAGACTCACCATGAGGGGGCGGCGCTGAGCCGACCTTCAGCTGAGCGGAGCTGTGAGGCTGAAATCAACGAATGAAGAAATAGTCTTTTATTAATTAACTTTTCCAGCCAGACGTTAACCAGATGTTAGCTCACACAGGAACAGGTGTTGTAACAGACGCTCACCTGTCCCTGAGGTGTGTCTGGAGTCCTGCTGGGCTGCCACCCCTGCTGGATCTCGGGGACTGTGCCTGTCTGAGGGGTGGGGGGGCGGTAGGGGGAGAAGGGAGGGGAGAAGGAGGCTTGATTTGGAGGATAGAGCTTTGACCTCAGGGCGGGAGACATGGGGGGAGAGAGGGAAGCCTGGGGGGAGGGGAACGGGGGAGACAAGGCCTGGGGATGAAAGCCCTGGTTGGGGGTCCCTGTCGGGGGCATGAGAGAGTGGGCCACACTCATGGCCAGAGAGAGAACGTTGGCAAGTGAGAAGAGAGGCTGGTCAGGGGGAGGCCAGTGAGGAGGGGGAGGAGGAGGAGGAGGTAGGGGAGGGGCTGAGGCAGGGGAGGAGGGCGTGAGGAGGGAGGGGTTGCTGTGGATTCGGGGGAGGCCAGTGGAGGCAGTCTGGGTGGCGTAAGGGGCAGAGTAGGGGGAGTAGGGTGGAGATGGGAGGTGATACTGAGGAGGACGAGCAGAGTCTGGGTGGGAGTAATGGAGCGGGTATGAGGGAGGCTGATGGGAGGAAGCTGGAGAGAGACGGGAGGAGGGGTGAGATTACCAACAGGAAGAATCTCTCTCCAGTTGTGACATAAATTTAGTAACTTGGCTGTAAAATGACCAAATCAATGATGTTAAATCGATCGATATGCAGACGATTCTTTCTTTTATACCAAAGATTAACTTTTTAACAGACAGGACCCACACATCATTAGCATAGCTTAGCACAAAGACTGTAAGCAGTGGGACACTGCTAGCTTAGCATCATCAAAAGAAAGGTTTGCTTTTTAATCATTATTGTTCCAAAACATGTAACTAATGTAACTAAGTACATTTACTTAAGCACTGCAGTTAAGTACAATTCTGAGGTACTTCACTAGAATATTTCCATAATCTGCTACTTTATCCTTCCGTTCCACATTTGGAGGTTAATATTGTACTTTTACTTCACTGCATTTATTAAATTTTCTTCAGTTACTAGTTACTTTACAGATTACATGTGGCATGATTTTAAATTACCTTATATTTTTTTAAATCAGATAAAAATCAGCAATCCAGATAATCAACAACTGTGAATACCAGACACTCGACCATGTGTACATATAAATAAATGAGTAATTTAACTTTTCCTTGGAGGTTTGTTGTATCATAACAGCAGCAAAATATAGAAAGGAATGAATACTCTGTTATACCTTACTTTTCATCTTCGTGCTAAGCTAGGCTAAACACACCCTGAATCTCCACAGAGATAAAACAGATGTACCTGGACCTGAAACTGAAATACCTGGACCTAAATATTAAAGTGTTGGTAAAATTAAAAGAGAGTTGAATAAGAACAGCAGCGGCCTGAGGACGCTTCCCTGAGGGACGCCACGATTTACTGCAGAGGGAACTTTGCCTGAACATTGAAAATGACCTCAGAGTTGGACAGGACACCATGTTGATACATGCTCACGTACCTGAGGAGGTGTGAAATGACTGTGACCTCAGGGATCTGACGGAGGGCGTGGCCTCAGGATCGATGTGGAAGTCTACACCCTTCATGGGGGAGGAGTCAGTGTCTGCAATGTCTGATTGGAAGAAACAGAAATTAATCAATGAGTCCAGCTGAGGAGTTTAAAGATTAAGGCTCCGTCAACAGTAACAACCGATTTGCTAAGAGGAAAAGTTTTTATTTGTGTTTTAATGAAGTTCTGCGTTCACACGACAAATGATCCTCAGACACGACTGAAGACGCTGTAGGACGCAGGCGGCGTAACAACCAAACACCAAAGAACGAGACTGAAGCCTGCAGCCATCATGTACTGAAGACAGTCAGCAGCACATACACAGCCGGCTGTCACTTATTTTTTTAATATTGAAGGATCCTCCGTTTTTTCTCACCAGGAAGTGAAGACGAGGACAGAGTCCTGGAGAGGCTGTGGACTGGCAGGTTCCCCTGAAAACAGAAATACATGAAAATAATAGAAGAAATCTTCAGTCTGTTGAAAATGAAATGACTTGACACTCGACATATAAAACTGCATCAATCATTTAAAGAATGTATTTTTATTCTAGAAGTCTTCTTCTTCTCTGGTGTCAGTTTTCTAAAAGTGGTTCATTAACAAAACAAGACATTTGAAGACAAACTGGAAGAAACATTTTTGTCTCTTCTGATGTTTGTCTTCACAAACACACCGTAGCCTCAGGTGGCGTGGAGGCGGTCAGGTGAGATAACCTGTCCGTGTTGGCTGGCTGCTGCTGTTGCATCATAGACTCCGCCCTCTCGATGATGTCATACATGCGGAGGATGAATCCCCCTCGCTCTGACGGCAGGATGAAGTCTCTGTGGATCTGAACACAGTTCAGACATGTGAGTTAATATGAAGTTAATTCTTTAGAGCTGAACAGCGACCGTTCGTCAGCGTATCAGCATGGATCCCATCTACAACACTGATCCAGAAACAGATGATATATTGAAGGGAAGAATCCTGTCGTCATGTGAATGAAGACAACCGCAATCACAACAGAACTGAACCGGTCCGCTCACTGATTGGCTGCTGGAGCTCACCATCACTGAGGCGATGTCCTCTGGATTGTCTCCATCAAGGTCAAACTTAAAGGTCACCATTTTACTGTTGTGAGTCTGCAGCTGACACTCCACCACCCGGTCCCCCAGGTCTGACACCTGAACGCACCACACACACACACACACAGTCACACACACAGTTATACATCAAATATCAACATATTGCTGACAGAGACTCAGGTGTTCACCCCTGTGATCTTCAGACGAGCCTTCGCTCGCCTCCTGAGCTGCTTCGTTGGTGTCCGTTTAGTTACTTCCTTGTTGCCCTTGTCTGATTGGCCGTCAGTGCCGTCACTCAAACCTGAGGTCACATCAGAGGCGTAACTGCAAACAGAGAAACACACATGGACAGTTTTATAAGGTGAGGACATTTTGGTCATATTGATGATGAACATCCTCAAAAGTCTTGAACAAACATATATTTCTGTGCGTTACCTGTCGACAGGTGACGAGAAGCCGCAGACGGATCCAGGAGACGGTCGCTCTGCGTTGTGAGACACAGCGATGCTCTGAAGACGACACAAACAGATCAGTTCTACCTGATTCAACCATTGGGAGGTTGCTGGTTTGGTACTCCTGGTCTGCATGTCAAAGGGCGAGATACTGAAGCCCAAACTGCTCCTGATGTGCCGGTTGCTTTGGACAAAACATCTGCTGAAAGCCCTAAATGTGAGTGAAGTCTCTACTACTGTAGCCCCGCCCCTGTCTCTACCTGCCGCTGCCTCTTCTATAGCCCCGCCCCTGTCTCTACCTGCCGCTGCCTCTTCTATAGCCCCGCCCCTGTCTCTACCTGCCGCTGCCTCTTCTATAGCCCCGCCCCTGTCTCTACCTGCCGCTGCCTCTTCTATAGCCCCGCCCCTGTCTCTACCTGCCGCTGCCTCTTCTATAGCCCCGCCCCTGTCTCTACCTGCCGCTGCCTCTTCTATAGCCCCGCCCCTGTCTCTACCTGCCGCAGCCTCTTCTATAGCCCCGCCCCTGTCTCTACCTGCCGCTGCCTCTTCTATAGCCCCGCCCCTGTCTCTACCTGCCGCAGCCTCTTCTATAGCCCCGCCCCTGTCTCTACCTGCCGCTGCCTCTTCTATAGCCCCGCCCCTGTCTCTACCTGCCGCAGCCTCTTCTATAGCCCCGCCCCTGTCTCTACCTGCCGCTGCCTCTTCTATAGCCCCGCCCCTGTCTCTACCTGCCGCTGCCTCTTCTATAGCCCCGCCCCTGTCCCTACCTGCCGCTGCCTCTTCTATAGCCCCGCCCCTGTATCTACTATAGCCACACCCCTACCCATAATATAGCCACGCCCCCTGCTCACCTTGGGGAAACGCAGCACGGGGAGGGGCGGACCTCTGGAGGGAGTGCGGACCGGAGGGCGAGGAGCAGCCTCGGGTCGAGGGGTTTCCTGAGCCACCTGAGCAGAGCCAGGGATAGAGGAGAAGGGGGCGGGGTTTGTAATGGGAGGGGGTGGGGCTTCAATCTCTGGGAGACCTGAGGAGTTGTCAATCTCACAGTCCGCTGCCATGGCAACCAGAGGAGACAGAAACACAAAAACACATAATTTTCATAAATGTTTTTAAAAGTTAACTTCAAATTAAACACTAATACTAAATGATATGATTAAACAACAATACAATAAATATAAATCATTACCAACACAAATAGATAATAAATATATAAATATAAAGAATGATCCTCACATGCAGCCGAGGAGTGGGAGGTGGGTTTGGACGTCTTGTCGTCCTCCTCGTCTCCGTCTCCTTCCGTCCTGCTGGAGACGCTGCTGATCCCAGAATCCACCGGGCTGCTGCTCGATGACAGCGTCGATGATGTCATTGTTACTGGGGGCGGGGTTTGCATCCAGGCGGGGGCGGGTACTGAAGCAGCAGCTGAGTCCAGCTGTGAGCAGAGATAATGTTCATCTGAATGAAAACTTTAAAATCCCAATAAATAATCAAATTAAATATCTTTAATATTGTAAATGATCAGGCGATCGGTGACATAATCAATTAAATGTCAGGATCATAAGATGAGACGACAACATCAAGTCGACTCAGACGGAAACATGAGTCATGTTTCTGATTCTTCACAGAAACACGTGACAACAGATTCTGAGTGAAGAGGTGAAAAAACCTTTAAATGTTTTCAAATGATTATTATTACTATTATTATTAGTGAAAAAATGCAGTGAGATTATTTTAACTTCAACTTGTTGATACATTTCTGAAAATAATTTGAAACACTGGCAGATTTTTTAACCCAAAGAAAATAAGATGTAAACAAATAAGATGGACTCCATGATCTTCACTCTGGCGCCCCCTGAGGACAAACTGAGAGTAGATAAATGATCAGGGTGTAATGAACCCTGCAGCCTGTAGGGGGCAGCAGTCAGGACCACATGCTGACTGGTTCTGTGTATCTATTGGACCAAAACATTTCTAATATCCCTCCATGACGATTCCTTTAAACGAGACTATGATGCCCAAAACATAAAACTTTATTCAAACGTTCCTCACTGAGACGTCTCAGCAGTCAGAAAGTCATCTGGTTGGAATAAAGCAGCAAAAATCATTTTATTCTAATCTATTTATCTTCTGTAACTTTGTAACACGTGTTTGTAAACAGATATGTATATATATACATATATATATGTATATATATATATATGTATATATATATATACATATATATATATATACATATATATGTATATATATATGTATATATATATATATATATATATATATATATATATATATATATATATATATATATGTATATATATACATATATTGTTTGTTTACACAGCAGCTGTTCATATATATATGTTCATGTATATATATATACAGCTGTTGTGTAAACAAACAAACGTATCTGACTATGAGTAAAGCTGCCAGCAGGAGGCGCTGTGTGTCACCATGGAAACAGCCTCAAACACACCTGATTGCCCCCCTTCCCAGCAGCAGATGTGCCTGTGGCAGCTGATGGCTTCTGATTGGCTGTTTCCGGTGGTTGGGCGGCGGGGTCGGGCTCCTCCTCCAGCAGGCGACGGCGTTTGTCCCGCTGGCGCTTTATGGCCGTCACTCTGTGCCTGATCGCTTTGGCCACCAGCTTATAGTCCGCCTCACACAGGAAGCCCAGCACCACCTGGGAGACAGAGAGGGAGAGACAGGTGAGCCTGCCAGGTGATGATGTCACCACCATGATGTCATGAGTGCAGTGGTGCAGGTACCATCTCCTGGGCCACCTCCTCGGGGACGTCTTTGTAGAGTTCGAAGAGGAACTCGATGGCGTTGTTGTCTTTGTATTTCCCGTGTAGCTTCTTGTTGTGGTCCATCCGGAGCCAGAGCTTCAGCGCCGCCTTCGAGCCGTCGTCGTCCTCCGCCAGGTCCACGTTCACCCCGAGCTGCTCCTGGAAGAACCGGTGGTCCAGCAGGTCCTGAACCGTGAACCTGCAGGAGGAGACGGGGAAATATGGACATGTGTTGCAGTTATATGTTGTCTGTTATTATTATTTATTTTTTAAGTAAATCTTTATGTTTAATCTGTCAGACTTCATTTAACGGGTGAAGAAGAAGCGCCACTGAAAACAACAGCAAGATATAATCTGACCTGAGTTCTGCTGACCCTGTGAATTTATCTAATCTGAAACTATTGAGTCTAAACAGTGAAATTTGTCAGAAAAGTATCCACTACCCTGAGCTAATGTAGCTAATGCTAACTGCAGTGCTGTGCTGTGATTGGTCAGTTACCTCTCGCTGCTGCTGGTCCGTATGCAGCCTTCGATGATCTCCTTCAGCTCCGGGACTTTGACTTTGGAGAAGCTGTTGGGTTTGATCCCCTGACAAACAAACAGGAAGTCAAATTTCGGAACAGAGAGAGGAAGTGGATGGAGTTCAGGGGGGCGGAGTCTTACGCTTGTGACTTTGCGGTAGATCTGGGCGGCGTTCTGACACTCGGAGTACGGATACTCAGACGTCGCCATCTCCAGGATGCACATGCCGAAGGCGTAGACGTCCACGGCCTCGTCGTACTTCTCCTCGTACATCTCTGGAGCCATGAACTCTGGGGTCCCTGAATGCATCACGAGTTAACAGTTGCGTCTAACACTGACTCAGCAGGTTTTTGGATTTGATGAAAAGTATAAAAGTTCCAAATTAATTAGTTTGTCATGAACACTTTTGACCCTGCTGGCTCTCCGTGCTCGCTGGGTTCTTACCGATGACGCTCTTGGCGAACGAGGCCTTCTTGAGCGTGGCGAGGCCCAGGTCTCCGATCTTGACGGAGGCGGTGGGTCCGGTGATGAAGACGTTGTCACACTTGAGGTCTCTGTGCAGGATGGGGGGGCAGCGTGAGTGCAGGAACTGAAGACCCTTCAAGATCTGAAAGCTCCAACGCTGCAGCAGCTTCAGCTTCATCTGACGGAACCTGCGCAGGTACCTGAAGAACACACAGGTCTGTTCACACCTGGTAACAACATCCAGCCTGAGGGATCTACACAGGTGTGATCTACCCTCACACGCAGTGAAGACACAGAGCTGATCCCAACATCACCAGACTCCATTAACAAAGGTAGTGATTTAAAGATTGTAAACTTTATTACATTGTGAAACTCTGATTCTAAATCATTGTTTCCTTTTCAGCATTAGATTTACACTCAATTTATGAAAGAATAAACATTTTATTGAACAGTAACTAATATAGGCTACTTTGTACCTTTCAAAAATGTAACTGAAGACAAATATAAATATTACAGATGGTCTCTGAGGACCAGGTCCTGTCTGACCCTGCTGACTCACGTCTTGAGGGTCCCGGACGTCATGAGCTCCGTCACCAGGATGGTGCACTTGTGGCCCCTCAGCGTCGACTTCCAGGAGTCGAAGAATCGGACGATGTTTGGATGCTGCAGAGCTTTCAGCATCTCCACCTCCTCGTTGAACCTGTGACGCTCCGCCTTGTTCAGGCGGTGAGTCTGAGGGTCAAAGGTCAACGATGGACCAGTTAGTTATTGAACACATGGAACAGCTGAGAGACGACTGCAGCAAGACCGACAGACAGAGAGAGAGAGACAGACAGACAGAGAGAGAGAGACAGACAGAGTAATCTGTAATCCTGTACGCTTTGGCAATATTGTGAACCACAGTCATGCCAATAAAGCTTGTTGAAATTGAAATTGACAGACAGACAGACAGTGAGAGAGAGAGAGAGAGCGATGTAGATTTGTAGATTTCAAGAAAGCGTTCGACTCTATTTGGCATCATGGTCTGTTTCTGAAATTACTAGAAAAAGGTATTGGAGGAAAAATCTACGATATTATTAAGACAATGTATATAAATAATAAATGTGCTGTCAAAATTGGAACTAGGGAAACAGACTTCTTCCCCCAAAGTAGAGGAGTGAAGCAGGGCTGCAGTCTGAGCCCCACCCTGTTTAACATCTACATCGACCAACTGGCCAAATCCCTGGAAGAGTCAGAGATCCCTGGTCTCACCCTCTCTGACACAGAAGTCAAATGTTTACTGTTTGCAGATGACCTAATACTGCTCGCTCCATCAAAGGAGGCTCTACAAAAGCAACTAGATCACCTGCAAAAGTTCTGTCAGACCCGGGCCCTGACCGTTAACCTGGAGAAGACAAAAGTCATGGTCTTCCAGAAACGACGCAAGAGTCAGAAACATCCCCACAGGTTCCACCTGGACTCTACAGACATAGAACACACACACAGCTACACATATCTAGGACTAAATATCACATCAACGGGTAATTTCAATCTGGCCATTAAGGATCTCAGAGAAAAAGGCAGAAGAGCTTTCTGGACTATAAAAAAGTCTTCAAACATAGACATCCCTGTCAAAATCTGGATCAAAATATTTCAATGGATAATTGAACCAGTTGTATTGTATGGTAGTGAAGTGTGGGGCCCTCTCATGAACCAAGACTTCCAAAAATGGGACAAACACCCAATGGAAAGCTTGCACACTGAGATCTGCAAAAGCATCCTCAGAGTCCACAGGAACACCCCCAATAATGGATGCAGAGCTGAACTGGGCCTGTTCCCCTTTTAATTCTGATCCAAAACAGAGCAATAAAGTTCTACCAACCCCTCAGAGCCAGCGAGCCCAGCTCCTACCACTACAAAGCCCTACGATGCCAAGAGGAGAGCAAAGAAGGGAGTCCCCTCAGCCAGCTGGTCCACAGGCTGAGCTCCAACAGCACCGGGCACCAAGACCGCCCTCACACCATCCAGCCCCACCAAATTATAGCAAGAAAAAGACAATTACATCAACTATTGGACATCCGCAACCAAAACCCAAAGCAAACTCCAATGCTATTTGGCCCTAAACAGACAATACTCCATGGCAGATTATCTGAGCTCTGTAACTGACCCGAGACTGAGGAAAACCTGGACTATGTACAGACTCAGAGACCACAGCCGGGCCTTAGAGAGCGGCAGACACAGACAGACCCGGCTGTCCAGAGAGGACCGGCTGTGTCGGTTCTGTCCACACAGACAGACCCGGCTGTCCAGAGAGGACCGGCTGTGTCGGTTACTGTCCACACAGACAGACCCGGCTGTCCAGAGTGGACCGGCTGTGTCGGTTCCGTCCACACAGACAGACCCGGCTGTCCAGAGAGGACCGGCTGTGTCGGTTCCGTCCACACAGACAGACCCGGCTGTCCAGAGTGGACCGGCTGTGTCGGTTCCGTCCACACAGACAGACCCGGCTGTCCAGAGTGGACCGGCTGTGTCGGTTCCGTCCACACAGACAGACCCGGCTGTCCAGAGATGGACCGGCTGTGTCGGTTCCGTCCACACAGACAGACCCGGCTGTCCAGAGAGGACCGGCTGTGTCGGTTCCGTCCACACAGACAGACCCGGCTGTCCAGAGTGGACCGGCTGTGTCGGTTCCGTCCACACAGACAGACCCGGCTGTCCAGAGTGGACCGGCTGTGTCGGTTCCGTCCACACAGACAGACCCGGCTGTCCAGAGAGGACCGGCTGTGTCGGTTCCGTCCACACAGACAGACCCGGCTGTCCAGAGAGGACCGGCTGTGTCGGTTCTGTCCACACAGACATCAGAACCCAGATATACACTAAAATCACAGGTACAACCCCAGACTTCCCCAAACTATCAGACCAAGAAAAACTACAACATTTACTGGGAGAAAAAACTGGCACTGCTGTAGATGCAGCGAGATCTGTGAATGCTGCCACAGGAGAAGAGACGAGCTGCACAACAACACCTGACATGATTTCCTCCACATGAACCAGCTGATCCTGACTGGGTTCTTACCTGCACACTGATATTCTGTTTACTATTGTTGTTATTATTGCTATTATTGTTATTGTTATTATCATCATCATTATTATTGTTATCATTATTATTGTTAACAGTTTTTCTGTAATCCTGTACGCTTTGGCAATATTGTGAACCACAGTCATGCCAATAAAGCTTGTTGAAATTGGAGAGAGAGAGAGACAGAGAGAGAGAGAGAGACAGCCAGCTGATGAAGATCTGCTGACATGAAAACACAACTGTGTCAAATTACTGCAGCGCATAATGGGAAATCAGCAGACACACAAACTCTCACACACACACACACACACACTCACACACACACACACTCACACACACTCACTGAAATTTCTTTCAAGAAATATATGAGAACCACAAACACACAACAGGAAGTCCAGATGGAGCTGACCTTTGACCCCATTCACCGTGTGTGTGTGTGTGTGTGTGTGTGTGTGTGTGTGTGTGATAAAGTGTTATGCTGACTCAGCAGTTTGTTGTTCCGTACACACACTATCTGATCGGACAGACGGCTGCTGGTTGATGTTGATTACAGCACACACACACACACACACACACACACACACACACACACACACACACTGGTGGCCCTGCCCCAGTAGAAGTTTCCCAGAGTTCACTGGGGCAGGACTGGTTGATGAGGACTGTCTCGACTCAGTCAGCTGTCTGACTGGTCAGATGGAACACACAGACTCGCAGCTGACGTGTCACTCAACACAGATTCATGTTTGATCGTCATGACAACACAGATGATGTCAGAGACTAAAACCACATCAGCACGACAGGTGAGACGACAGGTGAGACACACCTGCACCAAACTAAGAATCAAAGAAACGTTCTCACACTGATGCAGGTCAGTGTATGTGTGTGTGTGTTTAATATTGACAGAGTCATAAGGTTATCTCCTGTCACTCCACTTCATCCTTCTGAGCCAATCAGAGCTCAGCGTCACGTCCAATAAAACAATAAAGTGAGAGTGAGCGCAGAGTTTGTTGTTCTTCTTCATGTGTTCCAATGTTCTGCCTGTGAATAAAACTCAAAACAACTTCTGATTGTTTCATCAAAGAATCTGCTGGATTCCACAATAAAGCTATAAAATCATAAAATGGTTGAGATGTTTTATTATTTATCATGTTACATGTTGTGAAAGGTTCTGAGTGCACTTCCTGTGGTCCACGTTCCTCCGTCGCTCTTTAATCTGCTCAGTCACCAGGACAACAGAGCGTTACCGTGACGACCAGGCTGACTTTAATTAAAAGGTTATTAAGATCACGCCGTGTCAGTCGGCTCGTATCAACACTGATTCAGGGAGGTCTCAATCTCAACCAGACCTACAATCTGAGGAGTGAATCCAGACGACAAGTTCAACAAGTCCAGGTGTGAGGTGCACTTTGTGTGTGTGTTTGTGTGTGTGTGTGTGTGTGTGTGTGTGTGTGTGTGTCGTTGTGTACCTGCAGCTCACACCAGGCCACCTCCACCGTGGTCTCGGTGTCGAGGCCTCTGTAAACCGTCTTGAAGGATCCTCGTCCGATCTCGATGTTGAACTTGAGGAATCGTCCGTCGGGCGACGAGGCCACCGCCTGAGTCTCCTCCTCTTCGCGCTCCTCCTCCATCTGTTGCCACGGTAACGCCACCCTGCCAGAGTCCGAGAGAGCGCCCGTCGTCTCCTCCCCCGAGTCTGAGCTTGCGTCCCGATTGGCCGGTGGACTTGCAGCAGCCACTGATTGGACGGCCTCTGAGGTTGACATGGTAACAGGAGGGAGAGGAGGAGGACCAGACTCCTCCTCTTCTTCTTCTTCAGGTCTTTTGTTGATGTGGTTGTCAGGGGGGCGGGGCAACATCCTGCTCAGGCTCTCCTCCTCTTCCTCGGTCGGACCAGCACAACCCTCACAGTGATGTCAGAGGAGTAGGAGGAGCTACCGGAGGACAGTATTTTAACTATGATCAATTCATTGCTTCATGCGTGTTCACGTCTTCATCCTGGTCCTGAGAGCCGGCCGAGACTTCCAACCTAGTAACAAACAACTGGTGTGAGAAGGTCTGAGCAGCTCTGTTGATCTGGACCGAGGCTCGGGTTCGATCTGGGCCGAGGCTCGGGTTCGATCTGGGCCGAGGCTCGGGTTCGATCTGGACCGAGGCTCGGGTTGGATCTGGACCGAGGCTCGGGTTGGATCTGGACCGAGGCTCGGGTTGGATCTGGACCGAGGCTCAGTAGGATCTACAGGCTATTAAAATCTAAAATATCATCACATGAACCTGGAAACACTTGAGAGTCAGAACACAACCTGATCTGGGATCAGATTTACACTCTTTGTTCAGCTGAAGTCTTCATGGGAGCTGCTGAGCTAACACTGTTAGCTAGGCTGCACATCCAGGCTGTAGATCTGGTCTGAGATCAGTTAGTGATGTGTTCTCTCCTGCAGACTGAGATCACAGCAGACGAGCTGATGGAGACTTCTGATGTTTAAATCAAGTCTCAGCTGCTTCAGTTGTTCAGCAGAATGCTGCAACTCTGTTTGACTGTGAAGCTCCAGAACTGTTCTGTGGACTACGACATGTTGGGTGAACTGCTCCTTTAATAAGTGACCTTTGTTTTCATGTAGATTCATTCAGTGTTTATTACTGTTCTTATTGTCATTATCTTGTGTATGTTTAAACTTAGCTGCAGTTTGTTTGTGTCTCTTCTTCTCCTGGTGTATTTAGATCATCTGCTGCTGATTGTTCTGCACTCTGTTCTGTTCTGTGTCAATAACAACGTGTTAATAATTAAAGTTTATTATTATTATCTTTATTAAATCATTAATGAATTATATCACTTATATCTGTCTTTTATAACTGCTTTACTCAACTCAACACAACAGGTTTGTACTGCTGACATTATATCTTATATCATTATACTGTGTGTGTGTGTGTGTGTGTGTGTGTGTGTGTGTGTGTGTACTCACTGTGTGTTGAGCAGCAGGTCACTTCACGAGACCAGAACAGAGACCAGTCCCCCCGCAGAGGATTCTTCTAGTCCAGGTTCCTGCAGGGTCCGCTGGAGTCCGGTTCTCTGAGAATCTCCACAGAGTGAGACCTCCCTGCTTCACTTCTGAAGGTTAAAGAACCCACAAAGAAGAGAATAAACGTCTTCTTCTTCTGCTGCTGCTGCTTCATGCTGTGTGTCTCCTCGGGACGCACGCGCACACTTCACCGTATCCGCGCACGAGCTCTATCAGCAGCGAGCAGACGAGCTGCAGCAGGCCCCGCCCACCAGCGTGACACCTGTCACCTGGCCCTGCTCTCTGATTGGTGGAGACCAGACGTCATCAGGTGAACATGAAGACATAAAGATGTAAATATAATATTAATGTAACAGGAAGGTCAGTTCAGATCAATCACAACAACTTTATCTTCAATACTGACAATAATTCATTCTGTTTCATATTTATTGTTTTCTTTATTCATTTTGTTTTTTATTTTTTCATGTTTAATTGCTTCGTTTATTTTATATTTTATCTGATTTATGAAACTTTCTCAGGTTTCTTATTTCTGAAACTTGTTGACATCAGAACGAGCTTCTGGTTTTATATTTGTCTAATTTTATGATTCTTTTAGTTTCTGTTGTTTAAAGATTAATTTATGTTTTATGGGTTTTATTTTGTTTTGTGTGATTACTGGAGACTGTAAATGTTAATGTGAGTGTAAAGAATCAACGGATCAACTTATTTCTGATAGTACTTATTATAATATTTGTTAATGTTGTTATCATTATTATTATTATCATAATTATTATTGTTGTTATAATAATAATAATACTTATTATTATTATTGTTATAATAATAATAATAATAATAATTATTATCCTTATTATTATTATTATTATTATCATCGTCATCATTAATATTATTATCATTATTATCATTATTATTGTTATTGTTGTTGTCATTATTATTATTATTATTATTGTTTTTATTATTATTATAATTATACATCAGTTATTTCACAACATACTTGTGTTCATTACATCTATTCTTATTTAATCTTTCATGGACTGATTGACGTCATGATTAATGACGTCACATGTTATTGATGAGTGTTGTGAGTTCAGCCTCTGACCAGCAGAGGTCGCTGCTCATCACTTCATGTTCTCTTCAAACTGACTCTGATTTCACATCCAATATATTGATCAATACTGATTTAAGAACAGTCAGTGTAATTATTGATTCATCAGGAATCCAATAAATTCTTTAAACCTTAAAACATGGAGACAAATAATGTGTAGATTATTTTAACCTCATTATGTTGATTGGTTGATTAATTGATTGATCGGTTGACTGATAGATTGATTGGTGACGGTGTTTGAGGAGGCTCGTCTGCTCTGCTGACAGCTTCTTCTTCTTCTTCTTCTTCTTCTTCTTCTTCTTCTTCTTCTCTGGTTGTTTGTGTCTGTGTGAGTTGTTTACCTGTTTGTTTACTCACTGGCCTGAAGCGATTGATTATCAGCAGTTATTAATGATGCTGCTGCAGCTGTTAGTCGGATCTAAAATGAGCAGAAATCTTAATGAAGTTTTGAACTGGGCAGGAGTTTTAGAGAGATTTGTTGGTGTAAATTAATAAATAATTCGATCAATATCAGACAGTAAAGACGGACACACTGGTGAACAGGAGGTGCAGCTGATGTTGCAGAAGTTATGAACTGGTTATAAAAACAGCAGACTGATCAGTTATTGATCTGATCACTTGGTCTTTATTCATTACTGTTGGTTATGATCATGAGTGTTGTTGAGTTTCTGTGGTGGCAAACAGACTTTACATTTTTTATTCAAAGAATTCAAATGTATTTAATAATTTTGATAACAATGAAATTCTTTGTTTGTTACTGGAGTGCAAACTAAAAGTACTCGATTACAAGTAAAGTACTGGATATTAAAGCCGTGTGTTGCTGCCGCAGGTGGAGGCGACGTCATGTGATCACACTTCATGTTGAATGAGACGATCAAAATGTGAATCAGCAGCTGATGAAAAACTAAAACACAAGAAAGTCAAAGATCGAGTGTGAAGGAGGAAATCATGACTTCTGTCTGCAGAACAATTGAAATCTTCCTCCTCCTGCACCTGTTCCTTTAATCCCTGAGGATTATCCTCCTCTTCATCTTCATCACAGATTATTTCTGCTCTGTATTAATCCATCCTCTGACCCGTCTCCTCTCCGGTTCTAATCCCTCCTCGTCTCGTTTCCTTCTCAGCTCTGTTGGTTTTAGCTTTGCATCCTCTGATTCATTTCAAAAAATATTACAGATTAATGATCTGTGATAAAACATTAATAAATTCATTTTATTTGTTGAGTCCTGTTTCTTTATGGATGAAGATCTGAAGTGGACCGGAACCAGCAGCTGTGATGGACCAGAACCAGCAGCGGCACCACTAACATCCAGATGTTGACCTGAAACTGCATCTGTCCTCTGCTGAACTTTCACCCCCGTCTCAACTCTCAAACAGGCTCCTCCCCCTCAGCCTCACTCACTCCTCAGATTCAAAATGGCCGCCGGCAGCTGAACCTGCGACGTGAGCAGAACTTGACGAGTCGCACGGGCAGATGTTCCAACGATGTCCCACACCGAGTCCACCAATGCCTTCTTCTTCTGCAGTGGACCCGGAACGGCAGATGATCCGTCTTCTTCTTCTTCTTCTTCTTCTGATCTCTCCGTGGCCCAACCTGGTGATGACATCATCACCATTTCCCGTGGCCCTCTGGAGCCATGGCGACAGAGTCCCCGCCAACATCTGCCAGCATCAGACGGCAGACAGACGACTGACGGTTCACTGCAGCGGACTGAGACTGACACAGGTGTGTGTGTGTGTGTGTGTTGTGTGAGTGTGTGTGTGTGTGTGTGTGTGTGTGTGCTCTGGTCTGGGTTGAAGCAGCTGGTTCTGTCTCCACAAAGACTCATTGAACGCATCGTTTGATTTCACTCTTACACATGTTGAAACACTCAGCTGTCTCATGTAGAAATGTCGGGATGTTTTTCTGCCGTTGACTCGTACAGTCTGAACGTGTGATCGATGTGCAGAAACTTTATCTGCTAACATTTAGTCCTGGAGAGCGGGCAGGTACACTTCTGCAGACCGGAGCATGTCGGGCTGTGTGACGTCATTAACACATGGACTGTATTGTGTAATGACTCTGGCAGCCAGGTGGAGGGTGACTCTGCAGGCCTCCTCTGTTGCCAGGATCTGTGCCATGTAATGCATTAAACTGATATTCAGCTTCTTTAACCTGCTCTGGTGTTTCTGTCCTCAGGTTCCCGCCGGCCTCCCTCACCACACCGTGTGTCTGCTGCTGGATAAAAACCTGCTCGTCTCCCTGCCGGCCGACTCGTTCTCTGATCTGTTCCTGCTCGATGAGCTCGACCTGTCGCACAACCAGGTGCTGAAACACTCGTGTCACTTTATCTAAAGCAGACGTGGACGTGAGGAGCTGAGGAAGGAAATGTTGGGACTTCATTTGTGCTTCCTGTTTCCTCTCAGCTCTCCTCTCTGGAAGCAGATTGTTTCAGAGGTTTGGCGTCCTCGCTTCGCTTCCTGGACCTGTCGTCCAATCAGCTATCTACGTTGGACCCGGCGGCGCTTGGCGGGCTGCGAGCTCACACCAACCTGACACACAACCCCTGGCACTGTGACTGCAGGATGCAGGTGAGCCGAGCTGCACAGCTGACAAAGTGGTTTTTAAATCAGAAGGTTTATTTGATTGTCTGACTTCCTGTCTGTGCTCAGCTGTTGGCGCCTCAGTTGAATCTCGACCCGTCATCTCTGGCTGAAGTCGTCTGTCAGACCTCCGACCTCCCGAGCCTCGGTACGTTTACATTCATCAGCCAATCGGTGTGGAGTGTTTGTGTTGTAATGTACCGTCACCGTAAGTCCTTCATGTTGATGTCATGTTCCCACCTCGTTCATTAACGAGTCAATATGAATGTGTGAGCAGCAGCGAATCATCTGAAGAGTCTGAAGTGAAAGTGAACACATGACGGTGAGTGTGACGCTCTCAGGTTGTGTTTGTGCTGCAGGAGCGGTGGGGATGCCTCTGGTCCTGCTGGTGGAGGACTGGGATCTGTGTCTGTCTGTGAGGAGAACCACTGATGTCACCATGCTGGTCACCATGCTCCTCTGGTTCTTCATCCTCATCTGCTACCTGGTCTACTACGTCCGCCAGAACCACGAGGACGCACGAAAATACTTGGACTACTTCAAAACTCAAAACCGCCAGGTGTAGAGGATGGAGCGCCACCTGAGAGTAATCCTGGAAGAACTGCTGTTAGTGAGCTGATGATGTCTCCTCAAGGCCTGTTGAGACCTTCTCTGGACCTCTAGACCTTCACTGGACCTCTAGACCTTCACTGGACCTCTAGACCATCACTGGACCTCTAAACCATCACTGGACCTCTAAACCTTCACTGGACCTCTAGTACTTCACTGGACCTCTAGACCTTCACTGGACTTCTAAACCTTCACTGGACCTCTAGACCTTTATTAGATCTCTACACCATCACTGGACCTCTAGACCTTCACTGGGACCTCTAAACCTTCACTGGACCTCTAGACCATCACTGGACCTCTAGACCTTCACTGGACCTCTAGACCTTCACTGGACCTCTAGTACTTCACTGGACCTCTAGACCTTCACTGGACCTCTAGTACTTCACTGGACCTCTAAACCTTCACTGGACCTCTAGTACTTCACTGGACCTCTAAACCTTCACTGGACCTCTAGACCTTCACTGGACCTCTAAACCATCACTGCACCTCTAGACCTTCACTGGACCTCTAAACCTTTATTAGATCTCTACACCATCTTGTCCTTATGGGGCAGAGCCGAGGTGCTCAAGATGAACATTCTACCAAGATTAATCTTTTTGATTTCTTCCATTCCTCTACATATATCTAAACCTTGGTTTGATAATATAAATAAACTGTTCTCCAATTTCTTGTGGAAAGGAAAGAAGCCCAGAATGAATAGCTCCAAATTATCATTGCCAAGAGATAAGGGGGGCTTGGGAATCCCAGATGTGTATATGTATTATTTAGCATTTAATGTGCGATTCCCTTTGATGTGGGGATATCAACATAATAGAATCCAAGGTAGTTGGGAGTGGTTGGAAGAAGCCATTGTAAGGGACAAGAACAAATTAATTTCGTTGTCATCACTGTGGTACCATCCTGCTTTAGCAAAAATAGACAATTGTATTATCAGCCTGTCATGTGATATTATTAAAAAGGTTCATAAAAAATTGGGAATAACAAAGATTGCCTTAGCATCATGTCCACTATGGCACAATGCAGCATTTAAAGCAGCAGGGAATCCATTGTCAGACCCTGTATGGCAGCATCACAACATTAATGTTATCTCACAAATTGTAGAAAATGGGTTGATTTTGACTTTTGAGGAGCTCAGACAAAGGTATAGTTTAAATGCCAATGCTTTCTTAAAATATGCACAATTAGCATCAATACTGTCAAAATTCCCAAGAGAATATTTGGAGTACAATGTTGAAATAGATATTAAATTGAGAGGTTTAGCATCACACAGAGGCACAGTCTCGGGTCTATATAAATTGTTAATATGCTCCTCCTCAAATCCTAATACCCACACTCAGTTAAAGTGGGAACAGGATTTAGGGGTCTCATTAAATTCAACAGAGTGGGAAAGAATATGGAGGGACCCTGCAGCAATGTCCAAATCGGTCAGATTTAGAGTCATACAAATGAAAATCCATCATAGAGCATATATCACACCAGCAAGAATGAAAAAAATAGACCCCAGCTCCTCTGACCTCTGTTGGCATGGGTGTGGTCAAGTAGGAACTCTGATCCACATGCTGTGGCACTGTCCTGCAGTTAAATCCTTCTGGGAGGATGTGGTCCACTCAGTGTCACTTATGCTGAAGATAGAACTTTCTCCTTGTCCTCTCATTTGTTTGTTGGGATATAGGGCTGCACAACTCAGGTCAAAAAGAGATAGGAAAATAGCAGGCCTAGGCTTTTTGGTTGCTAAAAGAATGATATTGATGAATTGGAAGACACGTAAGACAAATTGTTTTTCAAGAGAAACATGGTTACTTGAATTTTTTGATCTTCTTGGAATGGAGCGAATGGCCGATATGATGAACGATTCCGCGTATAATTTTGGAATAAATTGGGACCAAGTTCTGGGAAGTATTCTAGTTCCAAATTTGAGATGATGGAGGACTCTTGCTGTGCAGCCCTGTAAGTCACATTGTGACCCTGTTTCCATGTAAATTAACTTGAAAATGATTAAGAAATTAACATGATTATGAAATGAACAATCGAATTGCAATGGTACAGTACTGCCACCCCCCCCCCCCCCCCCCCCCCCCCCCATCTGTGTTTTTAATTTGACTTTGTGTATATGTATGTGCTTGTATATGTAGCATGTCTTTGTCATATCTTTTTGTTTGATTTATTTTATTGTGGTTGTTTGTGGTTGTATTGTTTATTTTGTGCTAAAAAAAAAATAAATGAAAAAAAAAAAAAAAAAAGATCTCTACACCATCACTGGACCTCTAAACCTTCACTGGACCTCTAAACCTTTATTAGATCTCTACACCATCACTGGACCTCTAAACCTTTATTAGATCTCTACACCATCACTGGACCTCTAGTACTTCACTGGACCTCTAGACCTTCACTGGACCTCTAGAACTTCACTGCACCTCTAGACCTTCACTGGACCTCTAGACCTTCACTGGACATCTAAACCTTCACTGGACCTCTAGACCTTCACTGGACCTCTAGACCTTCACTGGACCTCTAAACCTTCACTGGACCTCTAAACCTTCACTGGACCTCTAGACCTTCACTGGACCTCTAAACCTTCACTGGACCTCTAGACCTTCACTGGACCTCTAAACCTTCACTGGACCTCTAGACCTTCACTGGACCTCTAGACCTTCACTGGGACCTCTAAACCTTCACTGGACCTCTAAACCTTCACTGGACCTCTAGACCTTCACTGGACCTCTAGAACTTCACTGCACCTCTAGACCTTCACTGGACCTCTAGACCTTCACTGCACCTCTAGACCTTCACTGGACCTCTAGACCTTCACTGGACATCTAAACCTTTACTGGACCTCTAGACCTTCACTGGACCTCTAGACCTTCACTGGACCTCTAAACCTTCACTGGACCTCTAGACCTTCACTGGACCTCTAAACCTTCACTGGACCTCTAGACCTTCACTGGACCTCTAAACCTTCACTGGACCTCTAAACCATCACTGGACCTCTAGACCTTCACTGGACCTCTAGACCTTCACTGGACCTCTAAACCATCACTGGACCTCTAGACCTTCACTGGACCTCTAGACCTTCACTGGACCTCTAGACCTTCTCTGGACCTCTAAACCTTCACTGGACCTCTAAACCTTCACTGGACCTCTAGACCTTCACTGGACCTCTAAACCTTCACTGGACCTCTAAACCTTCACTGGACCTCTAGACCTTCACTGGACCTCTAGACCTTCACTGGACCTCTAAACCTTCACTGGACCTCTAGACCTTCACTGGACCTCTAAACCTTCACTGGACCTCTAAACCTTCACTGGACCTCTAGACCTTCACTGGACCTCTAGACCTTCACTGGACCTCTAAACCTTCACTGGACCTCTAGACCTTCACTGGACCTCTAAACCTTCACTGGACCTCTAAACCTTCACTGGACCTCTAAACCTTCACTGGACCTCTAGACCTTCACTGGACCTCTAAACCTTCACTGGACCTCTAAACCTTCACTGGACCTCTAGACCTTCACTGGACCTCTAGACCTTCACTGGACCTCTAAACCTTCACTGGACCTCTAGACCTTCACTGGACCTCTAAACCTTCACTGGACCTCTAAACCTTCTCTGGACCTCTAAACCTTCACTGGACCTCTAGACCTTCACTGGACCTCTAGACCTTCACTGGACCTCTAGACCTTCACTGGACCTCGATCCTTCCTCAAGGACTCCTGAAACCTCCTCAAAGACACATTTAAATGTAGTTCTTATGTCAGTTTCATTTTTTCTCTTTACAAACTTTTATTAAATCTTTTTTTCAATCCGTTACCGTCTTGTGTTTTTTCTGTACAGTTATTCGTGCCTGTCTTCCTGTGAGACTCTGGCGCCCTCGTGTGGCCATCAGGATGTATGTGTGTGTGTGTGTGTGTGTGTGTGTGTGTGTGTGTGTGTGTCTTTTCTATGAATTAATCAAGACTTTTAGTTTCCTTTAATTTAATAAATGGATTGAAGTTTTAGTTGTTTTCTGTCCGTCAGGCGTCATGTTGGATTTAATGTGTTTATGAATATTTAGCACAAATGTCTTCTTAAAACAGAAAGAAATAAAGAATACATATTTCATCTGCTTGTTTATTTATTTGTTTGTTTGTTTTTTGTTTATCAGTAAAATGATTTCTAGAATTTAAACAAAAGAAATCAACTCTTCTTTACAGGTGGATTAATTGATTTTTTAGATATTGAAAATAAATGTAATTTTGCAGTGATGAACCATAAACTTTAACACGTGTTTTCCAGCCCATACATTCAGTAACTTTTGGATTTATATAACATATATTAAATATTTATTTATAGTGTTTCAAAATGTCATTATAGTCTGAACATGATAAAATTAACATTGTTCTACATGGTTATATTTCACAGTGATGACAAATAACAAAAGTAACAGACAGTTTCACAGGATCATTGTGAGAACATATTGAGAATATCAAAATCATAAACTCTAAAAAAGTAATAAACTGTTAAATATGATGCACGTTTTAAAGAAAAAGTACATACATTTATTTTTTAGTAACAATGTTATTGTTTTATTGTTGTTAATTCAGCTGTTCTTGTCTGCGCTGTTGGAACACAGTTGGACTGACTCGATCCATCTGTTATCGATTAGCTGCTCTGCGGTCTCTGCGATCATCTGACACTGTCTCAACCTTCCCACAATCCTTTGCGCTTCATAATAGTTGCCAGTCATTGTAGCGGAGAGTAAGGTGAGTGAGTGTGCAGATAAACTCAGCTCTCATCCGTCTCACGGAGGGTTTATTGGTTCTGATTCTGAGCTCTTTGTCTCCCAGACATCATGAAGGAGACAGCGGCCAAGCGGCGGGACAAGGCGGGCGGCCGGGACCGGGACTCTAAAGCCGAGAAGCCGAAGGACCCGGGCCCGGAGCCGCAGGACGTGGAGATGCCGGAGGAGGAGGCGGCTAACGCGGCTAAACAGCCCAAAGAGCTGGACAGCCTGACTCTGGACGGTAAGACTGAGGGTTTATATTCCCGTTAGAACCTCCGGGAGAGAACGGCACCGGAGCCGGTCCGGTGTCGGTCCGGTTCATTGAAGACGGCGTTAGTCAGCGGCGGTTAGCCTGTTAGCTGCGAAGAAGCTAACTGCTAAAGAAGCGTTAATTTAAAGAGAGAAGAAGAGTGAGCTGGTCTCACTGTTCACTCCGCTGATCAGAGGAAGGACTCGGAAATGTTCTTCTGATCAATATTATAATGTTAGAAAGTCAACATCTGTCACTCTGCTGTTGTTGTTGTTGTTGTTGACCTGCTCGGTCTTATAACGTGTCGTAAACAGACCGGAGACCACATCAGACCACTTCAGACCACTTCAGACCACATCAGACCACTTCAGACCATCAGACCAGGTCTAGACCAGACTCTATGTAGACCTGGACTAAGATAAGTAGTTAGACACTAAAACTGGTTAGAACATGAAGATTTATTCTCTTAGTGAAATTAAACTTCAGTCCGCCCTGAGCGCCTCAGACCTGGTCTACAGAAACCCTCCCTGTATTTAGACCTGTCAGACCTGGACCAGATTAAAGACTGGATTAGAGACTCCACAGACTGTTAGAAACCTGGTTTAGGATTATTAAAGTGTTGTACAGACCTGTGTTAACCCTCACCTGGACCGGGTTCACCTGGTGACTGATGATTATTAATAATCTATGAAATATTCAAATCAGTGACGGTCGACGATCAGAGTGACGTCATCAGATGTGGATCCACAGTTCACTGCAACCTGAGTCGACATGTAAATCTGCATATTGAGAAGCTGAAAGTCGTCACAAGATCTTTGAGTTGAGTTGATTAGAATCATCACTGATCAATCATTGTGCCTGACCCAAACCTGACCCTAACCCAGGTGAGCTGGTCCAGTTCACCTGTCGGTCATCAGATCATCATGATGGTCACTGATTTACACAACGTGTCACAAGAAACGGGAAACTCTGGCAGGAGTGTTTGAGGTGAAACTTTCTTTTGCTTTCTGCCTCTGACCTTCATTTCCTCCTCCTCCTCTCCTCTCCTCCTCCTCCTCTTCCTCCTCCTCTTCCTCCTCCTCCTCCTCCTCTTCCTCCTCCTCCTCCTCCTCAGACATTAAGGAGCATGTGAAGCAGATAGAGAAGGCGGTGTCGGGGAAGGAGCCTCGGTTCGTCCTCCGTGCTCTCAGAGCGTTACCGTCCACCAGCCGCCGTCTGAACACCAACGTGCTGCATAAAGCCATCTTCGGCTTCTTCACCAACAACACCACCACCAGAGACTTCCTGCTCGGCTTCCTGGAGGAGGTGACGACCCACAGCACCAGCACTGATTGATCTAGTATTGATTAACCTGCTGATTATTGCTCTGAAAATGCTCATTACAAGAATCATTCTGCAAACTGCTTCGTCAGTCCAGTTCTGAAACTAATTATTTTAACTTATTTGTCAAATGAAGCTGCTTTTACACTCGAGCCTCTCGGAGGATTTGGAGCATTTTTGTCTCAAATGGTCATAAAACAAACTTTGTTTTGTTTTTTTAATAGAATTAACCTGCAGAGTAATTAATCTTTATTTACAAACATTCATCATGTTAATGAATTCAGCTTTAATTCAGTCTGATGAACACACAGAAACAAAGAGGCGGGATGAAGAACAAGTTTGGAGGTTTTTAACTAAATCATTTTTATCACAGCTGAACTGATCTTGTCTGTCTCTACCTGTCTGTCTCTCTACCTGTCTGTCTCTCTACCTGTCTGTCTCTCTACCTGTCTGTCCTGTCTGTCTCTACCTGTCTGTCTCTACCTGTCTGTCTCTCTACCTGTCTGTCTCTACCTGTCTGTCTGGCAGCCGATGGAGATGGCTGAAGGAGACGTCCAGTTTCGTCCGCGGACAGGTAAAGCGGCGTCGGCTCCTCTGCTGCCGGAGGTGGAGGCTTACCTGCAGCTGCTGCTGGTGGTTCACCTGACCAACAACAAGAGATACACCGAGGTGTGTGTGTGTGTGTGTGTGTGTGTGTCTGACTTTGTCGTAAAATGACTTCTCTTTACTCGGTTGGTCCAAAAGATTTCAAAGATCAAAAAGTCACCAGGAGTCTTCAAAGCTGAGTGCAATAGAACTTTATTTGCCGGCAAAAAAGAGCGGGATCAGACAAAATCTGTGAAAAAACCAAACTGACCCGAGGCTCAAAGCCCCGAACATCCTCTTTTAAACACAGAAAAGTGGGTGTGTCCGTTCGGACAACATGGCCTCAACCAATCATTATCCTGCTTAATTTCTGCTGACACTGTTATTTCTAATGGAAAATCCCCGTACCTCCAGTGGAAAAACCCTGTATTACCTTCTGCGCTTGTGTGAAGATTGGCGTACGTGCAGAGCTGCATGTCGACCAGTTGCTCTTCGCCTCGCTTTGTTTTTTTTACATCGGGGCTTTCTCTGTGCTGCTATCACCGGCTCTCAGAGACTCTGGCCTCGAGGCCTTCAGGTTTTTGATAATTCACTCCCCTCCTTGATATATCCCATTATATCTGACCACTCTTGGCACTGCATTTTTAAACATAATGAAAGTGTTATTTGGTATATATTTGGTTATATGACGTAATTCTTAGATTTGTGGTTACATTTTCACACTTGACATCGTCTGACTACAGCAGCTTTAAACAGTAGATGCACTTTTCAGTCAGCTGGTGCCCAGTAATATGTTTCAGCAACTCTTTCACACTTTGTTTCTTACTTTTATCATTATAACAGTTATTATCAGTTACCATTAGTCACTGTTTACTAACTGTGGTTATTTTACACTACAACTTCTCAATAACTACCAAAGTAAATCACGTTAAATCCTTTAAATGTGTGTATCGGTTGCTAGGGAACAGCCTTTGCTTTGTCCAATCAAGAACCATCATCTGTAAACAGGAAGTCAATAATAAACCTTTTTAAATGTGTTTGTTATATTTCTGTCTGCATATAAAGAGAAGCTGTGTTTCAGTCAGGAGATGTGAGTTTAAAAAGAGAAGCAAACATCTAAATATGTTTCATGACATCGTCCACTTGTTTAGTCAAATGCTGCCGGTGTCGTGTTTCATGATTTCAGTCTTCAGTCAGTGAGATCTGGTTTGTGTTTAGTGTAGTGAAGCTCACAGCGGGAGGGAACAGACCATTACATATGCAGGGGTGTGCTTCTGGTCATTATTGATCATTTATCAGGTTCAGTATTGAACCGTACAGGAGCAGAAAGTAAAGTCGTTCTTTTTTTTCTCCAGGCTCAGAAGGTTTCTGACGACCTGCTGCAGAAGATCGGCTCTAAGAACCGCAGAGCTCTGGATCTGGTGGCTGCTAAGTGTTATTATTACCACGCCCGCGTGTACGAGTTCCTCAACCAGTTCGACTCCATGCGCAGGTACAAGACGCTCGACACACACCTGACATCTTCTAGATCCTGACAATGATCTGATGTCTGGACCTGTTCATTCACAACAAACCTGTTTTATTTATTCTGTGTGTGTGTGTGTGTGTCTGACCCTTCAGTTTCCTCCACACTCGTCTGCGTACGGCGACTCTGCGTCACGACGCCGACGGTCAGGCCGTCCTCCTGAACCTGCTGCTGAGGAACTACCTGCACTTCAACCTGTACGACCAGGCCGAGAAGCTGGTGTCCAAATCAGTGTTTCCTGAGCTCGCCAACAACAACGAGTGGGCCCGGTACCTTTATTACACAGGTGAGAGCCAAACCTGTACTCCACAGGTGATGGCTGTGTGTGGACCTGTGTGTTGACCCGTGTGTTGACCCGTGTGTTGACCCGTGTGTTGACCCGTGTGTGGACCCGTGTGTTGACCCGTGTGTTGACCCGTGTGTCCTGTGACCTCCTGCAGGTCGTATCAAGGCGATCCAGTTGGAGTACTCTGAGGCTCGCAGGACTCTGACCAACGCTCTGAGGAAAGCTCCTCAACACACCGCTGTGGGCTTCAAGCAGACGGTCTGTCACACTCACACACACACACACACTGATACACACACACTGATACACACACACTGATACACACACACTGCTACACACACTGCTACACACACACACTGCTCCACACACACACTGACAGGTCACAGTTTGACATGTTAGCTTGAGAAAGACAGCGTTGTCACAGTGGGTGATCTCCCGGTTCAGTACCAGTTCTTCATGAGACTCTGGGTTCCGAGTGCTCGACATCAGCTGTTGTGATGTCAGTGTTTCCCACAGAATCAGACTTTATTGTGGCGGTTCTGTCCAGCTGGGTTCTGTAGAGCGTGTGCACTCGAGTGTGTTTACTTTAACTGGGGTTGTTTCCTGCTGCTGGCACATTGATGACATGAAAGGTGACGTACAGCGTCTCTGCTCACAGACAGACAGAGAAACATCTAACATCAAACTGAGACAGACTGAAAGAACATTTGTTAGATTCAGACCCGTTCCTGCTGCCGTCTGTCTTCTGTCACACACATTAAAGCGATTGCGTGGAGTCTCCAGAAGAAGAGAAGGACTCTTCCTCTGGCTGATCACTGACATCAACCCTGCGTCTGTCCTCAGGTGCACAAGCTGCTGATCGTGGTGGAGTTGCTGTTGGGAGAGATTCCTGACAGACTTCAGTTCAGGCAGCCGTCACTGAAGAGGTCTCTGATGCCCTACTTCCTGCTGACTCAGGGTCAGTATCTGCGATGTCGACACGTCTGTCTGCAGGACAAACGGTCGGCTCGCTGACACACGGCGATGTTCTCTTCGTGGTCTATAGTTATAATATTCCAGAAATATTTATTTAGCATGAAAAAATAATGATTTCATTGTTTTATCAAGGAAAAGAAAAATAATGTTAAAGGTTCTTTTTGATGATTCTAAAACAATTCTGAAAGTTGTAATCGTTAAATAAAATAACCGATCAGGTGTTCAATAACATCTGTAGTTTCCAGAACTAATGCTGAACCTTTGTGTGCCGCCGTCCAGCGGTGAGAACAGGTAACCTGGCCAAGTTCAACCAGGTGTTGGAGCAGTTCGGGGAGAAGTTCCAGACGGACGGGACGTACACACTCATCATCCGCCTGAGACACAACGTCATCAAGACTGGTGAGCCAATCACAGGCCACTTCACCTGTGACATCACATGTTACTGTGTGCGTTCGCAGCCTTAACGTGTGTGTGTGTGTGTGTGTGTGTGTGTGTGTGTGTGTGTGTCAGGTGTGCGTATGATCAGCCTGTCGTACTCTCGCATCTCTCTGGCCGACATCGCTCAGAAGCTTCAGCTCGACAGTCCGGAGGACGCGGAGTTCATCGTCGCCAAGGTAACAAGGAAATGAAGTCATTATGAGCTCAGAGCGACTCTAACAGTCCCTGGGTCAGTAGGTGGGAAACCCCTCATGTGATCTGTGTGCATCCTTCAGGCGATCCGTGACGGCGTGATCGAGGCGAGCATCAACCACGAGAAAGGCTTCGTCCAATCAAAGGAGACGATGGACATCTACGGGACCCGAGAGCCTCAGCTGGCTTTCCACCAGAGAATCTCCTTCTGCCTCGACATCCACAACATGTCTGTCAAGGTAACACACCTGAGACGCACTTTGATCACCTGTGTGGATGTCCGACAGCAGACGACTTCAGTCACCTGAACTAAAAACTGTCTGACTGTTGTGATGTTAGGAGACAATGAATGAACGTTATCGATCAGTTTCTATCTGTAATTAATAATACATATTGATAAACGGTCCTGCGGCTCTGCAGATCTCTACACAGAAAACTGCAACTTTAAATGACTTTTAATGTGTTGAAATAACAGCTAATGTAGAAAAGACAGTTGCTGACCGTCAGCGGACCTGAACAGAACCACCAGAATCAGCCTCACTGAGTTTATTAAAGACCACAGTATAACTCTGTGTCTCCCCCTGCAGGCCATGAGGTTTCCTCCTAAAGCTTACAACAAAGACCTGGAGTCAGCAGAGGTAACACACACACACACACACACACACACACACACACACACACACACACACACACACACACACACAACAGCTCAACCAGACTCCGTAAAACTGATTGTTTAAATCTGTGTGTGACTCACTGTGTGTGCGTGTGTGTGTGTGTGCGCGTGTGTGTGTGTGCGTGTGTGTGTGTGTGTGCGCGTGTGTGTGTGTGCGTGCATGTGTGTGTGCGTGTGTGTGTGCGTGTGTGTGTGTGCGTGTGTGTGTGCGCGTGTGTGTGTGCGTGTGTGTGTGTGCGCGTGTGTGTGCGTGTGTGCATGTGTGTGTGTGCGTGCATGTGTGTGTGTGCGTGTGTGTGTGTGCGCGTGTGTGTGTGCGTGTTTGTGCGTGTGTGCATGTGTGTGTGTGCGTGTGCGTGTGTGTGTGGTGTCTTCAGGAGCGTCGGGAACGTGAGCAGCAGGATCTGGAGTTCGCCAAAGAAATGGCCGAAGACGACGACGACAGCTTCCCGTGATCGACTCTGCTTACTTCCTGTGCAGACAGGAAGAAGTTCTGTGTGTGTGTGTCTGCACGCTGATGTTAGTAGATCAGTTATTACCCACAACCCCCCTCTCCTCCTCCTCTCTCTGAACTTTGTTTCTCTCACTCACCAATAAAAGCCGTTTGTTTTGTTTACACCTTCGTGTTTCTGAGCTTCACTCCGACCGACTCATCGTTCTGTTTTTACACTCGTCACTGTCTCGTCTTCCAACATCACTCGTTCAAACACACATTCAGTCTGAAACGTCTCGTTAGTGAGATGATTCATTAAAGTGAAACTCTCACCAAAATGCAACCTCGGGTGTTTTTGTGAATGTATATGAATCAAACGTTCGTGTAAAAGCATAATTACAATGAAAGGTTATATGGGATCTCTTTTGAAATGGCTAAACTAGCTGAATATTGGGAAACGACAGACAGCAAGCTGGATTGGATGGAGATTGAGAATGAGTTTACCATTCAGTCCAAATCCAATTGTTGTGCATTCTAAGGAAGTGTGGGCCAAAGTACACAACATGTATACGTTGTTGCAATATGTACAGATTTCTGCTCCATCGTGGTTTAATCCTGCCGTACATGTCGGTAAAACATCAGTGTATTGGAGGCGGTGGCGTCCAAGTGGTGTATGTCCTGTAGAGGACCTGTACAAAAATGGACAATTCATGTTTTATGAGGAATTATTGCATCAATTTAAACTCAAAGGCAGACAACATTTTTGGAAATACTTACAAATGAGGGACTGTAAAATCTCAAATTGGTAATTGTTCTGAAAATGATATTTTGGAATATCTGAATGCGCCACAGGAACGCTGCACAATTTTATAGACTAACACACTATTCAGTAAGTGGTGAGTCGTCTAATGTGAAATTGTTATGGCAGAGAGACCTGAGAATAAACTACGCAGGAGAAATGGTTGAGTGTACCAGCAGACTGTGGAAAGTATGTAAGGGAAGTTCACACCATATAAGATCAAACATAGATATTATCATACCTCTGTGAGATTACATAGAATGAAACTGATGAATGATAATGTGTTGGAAGTGTAAAACAGAGGTAGGAACTTTCTGCACTGTGTATGGGAATAGCATTAGTGAGTCAAAGTTGTGGACTTGCTGAGTAACTGCTCAGGCTCAGTGATTCCCCTGATCCCTGCCGCGTGTTTACTAGGAGACGGATATAACGAATATATCAAGAAGAACTTCTGTCATTATGGTGGGCTTAGTCGCTGCTTTTTTAAGACACTAGAAAACTGCTGTGTCTCCTAATCTGAAAGACTGGACTAATGCAATGGTGCAGACAGCATCTTATGAGTCCGTGCTTCACAAACTGTCGGCTAACGAGGAGGATGGGATGACCCACTGGGATCTGTTTTGGACCTACACAAGGACTAATAGTTTACTGGAAATCCCTATGTGGCCCAAACTGAACCCAGAAATGTTGTTTCCTATGAACTTTTATTATTAAAATGTCATCTATAGGTTTAGCGGATGAGATTAAGCTTGGTTGTTAAAAGTTGCATGTTGGGCAATTTGAGTAATTAGCATAATGAGGAAATTAAAGGGAGACACTACAGGTGAAGAATAGGGACATTTTTTTTAACTAATATATATCACCATGAAACTTCCCCAGTTGATTACTGACATTAAGACAATAATTACTTGTATTATGAGTTTTCTGAAATGTTATGTTTAGATATGCAAATGAGGCATTCTCTCATTAAATATGCACTAATTTGCATACATTTCCAGAACATAAATCTAAACACTGGATAAAGCCAGGTTCAAAATTCCTGTTTCATTTTGTTGACA
The DNA here is from genome assembly GCF_900880675.1 of Sparus aurata. Taxonomy (NCBI): domain Eukaryota; kingdom Metazoa; phylum Chordata; class Actinopteri; order Spariformes; family Sparidae; genus Sparus; species Sparus aurata. The sequence goes on from NC_044209.1 coordinate 30,052,014, forward strand.
TTTTATAGCCAAAAGGTTTTTACAGAGGGAATTTTGGATTTCTCTTTTTATCACTCCATAAATCAGAAAATACTATCAAATGCCATAAAAAAAAACAATTTTCACCCTGTTTTTAAGAATAAAATGTTATATAAATCAGGCTATGAATGATATATGAACAAAACGCTCTGTTAAAACCTTCAGATTATAGATATGAATAAACCTGTAAAGTTTGGTGTATATACGTGCTACTGAAGTGGAGATCTTTGGCTCAGAGTGTGAGAAAAAACTCATGTTGAGAAAACAGCCTCAAATATGTATTGTATAAGAAATCTATAGAAGGAAATAGACAAAGTGAAGTAAAATGAACACCTTAATGTGTATTTTGGATGTTTTCTTTCCACTAGTCTGAAAGAAGACATGTTATGGAAGCAAAATAACCCAAAATCTCAAAACTGACAGTGCATAAAAAACAATGTTTTTGCCTGCCACGTTTCCCGTTAGTCACGAGAAACTGAAAACTGCTATAATTTTGCTTCTAGTTAAAGGAGAACTTCGGTCAATTTAATTTTAACTTTTGGTGTGAGATGTGGAGCATGTTAAGATGCTTAAAACACAGTGCAAAGTTCTGACCCCATGCTGTTAGCGTTCAATGCTAAGTCTCCGTTCATGGAGCTCTGTAATGGTTGGACCAAATGTGTTTGCGTCTTCGGTACTGGCAAGTCGAGGGTAGCTTGAGCAATGAAGCTGCATGTTTAAATCGACCGAAGTTCTCCTTTAACTTCGAAAGGTGATCTAAGAGTCTAAGTCCATGTTTGTGATATCCAGAAATCCCAAAGCGCTGAATGTTTTATAACCCCCCTCCTCCACACTTCTATAGATTTCTTATACAATACATATCTTTAAAGGCTGTTTTCTCAACATGAGTTTTTTCTCACACTCTGAGCCAAAGATCTCCACTTCAGTAGCACGTATATACACCAAACTTTACAGGTTTATTCATATCTATAATCTGAAGGTTTTAACTGAGCGGTTTGTTCATATATCATTCATAGCCTGATTTATATAACATTTTCTTCCTAAAAACAGGGTGAAAATTATTTTCTTTATGGCATTTGATAGTATTTTCTGATTTATGGAGTGATAAAAAGAGAAATCCAAAATTCCCTCTGTAAAAACCTTTTGGCTATAAAATGTCAACAAAATGAAACAGGAATTTTGAACCTGGCTTTATCCAGTGTTTAGAATTATGTTCTGGAAATGTATGCAAATTAGTGCATATTTAATGAGATAATGCCTCATTTGCATATTTAAACTTACAATTTCAGAAAACTCATAATACAAAAAAATGATTGTCTTAATGTAAGTAATCAACTGGGGAAGTTTCATGGTGATATATATTAGTTAAAAAAAATGTCCCGATACTTCACCTGTATTGTTTCCCCTTTATTAACTAATTATGCTAATTATGCAAATTGCCCAACATGCAACTTTTAGCAACCAAGCTTAATTTCGTCCGCTAGGCCTATAGATTACATTTCAATAATAAAAGTTTATAGGAAACACGATTTCTGGGTCCAAGAAATTTCCAGCAGACTATAACGAAAACTCAGCCTAAGAAATCAGAGACTAACGACAGTAAAGCCTCCGTGTCCTTCTGGATTTCCCCTCATATTTCTTACTTTACTGTTCAAGTTTTATTTTTCCTCTGTGACGTGTCATATGTTAATGCCAAGATTGTGAAATGTATGAACAACCCCGTACTCATATACTCTGCTACTAAGAATTCAACAAAAATTTAAATGAGGAAAAAAACCCAAAAAAATTACGATGAAAGAGGCACTTTTAAAATTTACCGTAGTTTTGTTTTCGGGTCAAACTCATTTTCAATAGGAGTGCTACGGGCACTTTTACGATAGCATCAAAATCTCTCTGTTTAAAACAGTAAGAAGTCTCGACACAACATGAAACTTTGCTGGTAGCATCACCAGGGTCTCTACACATGAACACGAGCATTGAGAACATTGTTTGTGTACACAGAGTTTACTAAAAAGAAGGTTTTTGAACAACTCATGTTAGCAGTAGCTTGTTCCGCTCGCCGCCGTCCTGCCAGTGGAGAAGTGTCGATCTCAGGATGTGACGTAACCTGGAGGACAGTTAAGGTGGAGTCGAGTAGAAGAAACACTGCAGCTCACAGTAATTTATCTAGTTACCTTCAGCACTGATGAGCTGCTGCGACTCTTTAATGAGTGGTTGTGTAAAAGTGACTGAGTGCAGCAGCAGATCAGCAGCGTCGGGTCGCTGAATGTTTCCTTTAATACTCGAGTAGTTTTTAGTCGTAACGAGTCAAAGGTGACTTTTGATGTACAAGTAATCTGCTTATGTTTTCTAAAAGTAATCAATTACAGTAAGGAATTAATTATTCAGAGTATTTCCCTTTCATTGGATTTCAGTAGCTTCCAGGTCATCCACTCAGAACCGGTCCGGATGTCTTCCTGTACGGGTTAAAGGAGACACACCGGTCGTACAGACACCAGCGGTCCAACAGAACCTCTGTGTTTGTTCACAGTCACTTCCTGGTTAAAACTCTGCAGCGCTGACATCAGAGACGTAAACCACTTAAACCCCCAAATCTGACCTGAAGCCTGAACAGGTCCGATCAGACCGAACAACAGAACATTTAAAGCTGCAGTAAAGAGCAGCTGATGTTCTGATCTGAAGACAGTTTGATGTGTTTGCAGTTCTGTAAACTTCATCCAGATCTCTCAAAGTGTTTCCCAGCAGCCTCTTCAGTCTGAGCTGTGATGACATTAATGTTTCATAACCTCAGAAAACTCCTCTGAGTCAGCAGAGTCCCTGAACACACCCTCAGTCAGCAGAGTCCCTGAACACACCCTGAGGCTGCCGCTGCACAGCTCGGAGCGGAAACATGTGGAAATCAGTGTCCGTCACAGAAACGTCGCTTCAGTGGAAAGTTTCCGTCTCCAGGATCTTTTGGTCCCGAGTGCTGACGGATCTGTTGGATCTGTTGGATCTGTTGGGATTGTTTTTCTTTTTATTCTGCACTCTAACTGCAGTTTTGGAGGATTGAACATCCTCAAATCTCACCAAACTCAGAATCTACGTCACATCTGGGGAAAAATGTGATAATTCAACGTCATTGGTTGGGGGCGTGGCCTGGGGACTCTACAGCGCCCCGATGTAAGGCCCCGCCTAATACATGCACATACATTTAGGAAATTCAGTTTGCATATGTATCGTGAGCAGACGCACAAAAAAGGTCAATGCATCCAAACCGTCAGTCCAACAGGAAGTCCGCCATTTTGACCCATTTCTATGCCTCGTACTGTAACAACCTCCTACAGATTTCACAGCACAGTCTTCAGTCTCATCCTCAGACCCTGAAGATGAAAAGTGATCAAAAGCTTTCGCCTCCGTCACACCTGCTGGCCGTGGTGCTGCGCTCCATTCTGATGCTTCGCCATGACGCAAGAAGTCCTTCTGACTTCAACATACAGTTTCACATCTACAGCAAAGTGCTCACACATGTGGAGGGAGTCGCCCTGAATACATCTGCATCAATACTCTGTCATTTCCATAGCGCCACCCAGTGGACACAGGAAGTCAGACAAACATCATCTGATTAACATTCACTGCTTGTTTTCTCCACATCATACACGACATGATGACATGAAAGTTACAGGTGAGCGCGCCTGTCAGCGGCGCCGCAGCTCGACGTGAGTGTAGCGAGGGCCCGTTCATCGCTGTGTGCAGCTTTAATGTTATTTTATCTTCTAGTTAAGTCACCTGGCTGAATACCTGACTGTTACCTGTGTGAGCTCACCTGTCAGTTCATCTCACCACTGAGGATGTATTCTGGTTCTGTCTGCTTCCTGACGTCTGTAGATATGAGCTGCAGGAGCTGAAGCTGATCAGTTCCTCTGACCTTCAGAGGAGCGGTGCTGTGGATCCATACATCGTGTTTATTGACTGCACGTGTTGTTGAGGACCAGCTCAGCGTTTCTCATGTCTCATGAAGTGATCAGTGTGTGAGTTAACATTACTGATGAACACTCTTACTGTGTGAACATGAATCAGCAGGAAACAAACTGATCTGCTGTGACGTGTTTCAACACATCTTGATGGAATCAACACACAAATATGTAGTTTGAGACTTTTACTGCAGCGAGGCCTGATGACGTGTTTCCTGTCCAGCAGCAGGAAATAAAACATCTGAAAAATGTTTCAGCTGACTCACTGTTTTTCTTTTCCAGGATTTCTTAAAGACAAACGTGACGACATGCAGCAGGAAGTGAAGCTCACCCACACCCACACACACACACACACACACACACACACACAGCGTGCTGATGTTTACATACGATGTTTCTTACACAAAGAAATAATATATTCATGTGTAATATTTGCCGGATTAACAAGCAGACCTGAACAGTTGAGAATGTTGAAGACAGAGTTTCACAAAGTTCACACAAACAGAACGAGTCTGAAAAATGAGCGTTTTTTAAAAGGAGTCTGGTGAACATAAAATATCAAACGTTGCATTTGATACTTCAGGGTTTATTTTCTGATAAAAGGATCTGAAATCTTCCTCCAACGCCGCATTATAATAATATAACAACAACAACAACAATACTACTACTAGTACTAATAATAATAATAATGATAATAATAGGTATTATGATGATGTGCTCATTATTGCTTTAGCAGAGGTTAAACCTGCAGAACTTGTCACGTCTTCTCTTCATCGTGAAACTCTCTCGCGCGCACCGGTCACCTGGATGAAGGTGACGGTGAACCGTCACGTGTTTTACCGGCAGCAGGTGAGATGTCTGCCGGTCCTTCTCTCTCTCATTCGGTCGGTTGTGACGCAACAACTTTCTGAAGCTTCGTCACTTCGGGTTTTATCGGTATGACTCCTCGGAGAGTGACGGTGCTGTCGGAAAACCCCGCCGGAGTGAGCGCAGATAAAAGCTCCAAACTGCTGCAAATGGAAGCTAAAGGAGAATTTACCGAGTTAACCTGCGGACAGACACCGAGACCGACCGACAGACCGCCGCCCTGACAGACATGAACCCCCTGATAGGTAAGAACCAACTTTACTGCCATTTAAACTGATGGAGAGACAGGCGGCTTAAATCAGCAGAAACATGCATGGAGTTTGGTGGGGGAGTGGAAACAGACGTGCTCTGACTGTTCCCCTCAAACGGAAACAGAATCACATTTAAAAAATTGACTTTTTAGACAAATGTGAAGCTGAGCAGCTTGTGTACCTGAGCTGAGCCTGGACTCACCTGAGCTGAGTCTGGACTCACCTGAGCTGAGTCTGGACTCACCTGAGCTGAGTCTGGACTCACCTGAGCTGAGCCTGGACTCACCTGAGCTGAGCCTGGACTCACCTGAGCTGAGCCTGGACTCACCTGAGCTGAGTCTGGACTCACCTGAGCTGAGTCTGGACTCACCTGAGCTGAGCCTGGACTCACCTGGAGCTCAGACACTGGTGCAGCCAGCAGATCTGTATGGAGGCTCACTGGTGCCATCATCAGATGAGTTCATGAGAACAGGACTTCTGGAAACTTACTGAAACTAAAACTTTTTTAATTAACTGATTAGTCAGTAGGCAGTAAAACAATGAGCCATATTTAATTCATATTTTTGTAATAAACCAGTCTGTGGCTATAAATGTTAAAGGAGAACTTCGGTCGATTTAAACATGCAGCTTCATTGCTCAAGCTACCCTTGACTTGCCAGCACACTCGACGGATTGACTAGTTTGGTCTAGCTACCGGAAGACGCGGATGTCAACAAACAGATATGTGGCTGCTTGCACAAACACACTGTTTTAACTACTTTTTTATTCAGTTTGAGTCATACACGCTACAGTGCTGTGTGCTAAGGTGTCTGCTGATGTTGCATAACTTTTGGTGTGAGATGTGGAGCATGTTAAGACGCTTAAAACACAGTGTAAAGTTCTGACCCCATGCTGTTAGCGTTCAATGCTAAGTCTCCGTTCATGGAGCTCTGTAATGGCTGGACCAAATGTGGTCGCGTCTTCGGTGCTGGCAAGTCAAGGGTAGCTTGAGCAATGAAGCTGCATGTTTAAATCGACCGAAGTTCTCCTTTAATGAGTCAGTAATAATCACAGTAATCAATAATTAGGTTATAAGAGATCATGCTTATAAATTGATTTTAGTCCAACAATTAAAAAAACTGATCAGTAAAGTGTGAATGAATCACATCAGTCATTACATCACTCTTAAAGGTGCAGTACGTCATAATCTGGGTAGAAAACATTTGAGTTTGTGTTGAAATGTTTAGCATGCTAACAAGTTAGCCCGAGCCGCGCTGGTTCAGAGCCCCTGTGCTTCCCTGGTGCTTCCAGCTTGGTCTGCTAGCTGCATGGCTAACTGAGCTAACTAACAGCAGCAGCAGTTAGCTGTTACTGTGCTGATGTGCTGCCTCCTGTTTGTTGAGAGGTGTGTGTTAGCAGGTGATAATGCAGCAGGCGGTGTTTACCCTCCACACACTGAACTGTGGGTACATTAAAACCTTGTTTCTCCCTCCAGTCGCCGCCCTGCTGCACTACTTCCTGGTTGTGGTCCAATCAGCTCCCGTCAGCTCGTCCAACCTCTCGCCAGCGTTCACACAAGCGTCCAATCGAGCGAAGATGCTGGTGGAGAAAATCCTGAGAGACATCCCCACCGTGCACGGCGCCACCGTCAGCACGGAGGTGAACAAGATATCTGATTGGCTGCTTCAGCTCGTCTCCTATTGGCTCTTCTTCTTCTTCATGTGTTATTAACCTCTTCCTGTGCTCCTCAGGGTTTGACCCTTGACCCCTCCACCCAGACGACCAACCTGCAGATGATGGTGGCGTCACTGGGCATCCCCGCCGCACCCGTCCTCAAACCGCCGTCCGAACGCTTCACACTGGTGAGTCTGCAGTCTGGGGGTGTCGGGGGACTGAAGAGAAGGTTCTGGAGGGTTCTGGAGGTTCTCGGGGTCTCTGAGGAGGGTCACATGTCTTGATGAGATGCTCAAGATATTTCCTATGTATCTGAAACTCACTTGTGTTAAGATCACCTGTCAGTACTGATGTGTGTGTCGCCCCCTGCAGGACGTCTGTGTGAGTCGCATGTCGGCGGGCAGCCAGCTGTACCAGGGGCTGCTGGGAGTTCTGTCCAACAGTGTGAGTGGACTGAGCGACCTGCAGGCCGACCTCCGAGACCTGCTGACACACCTCAACAAGGTAAAGCACACCTGAGGTGACATCATGACACCAGGAAACATTTCTGCAGCCCAAGTATCGGAAGACTTGTTCCAGCCCAGCTCGTCTGCTGTGACCCAATCTCTTCTCTGCACTTCCTGTCCTCTGGTGCTTCACTCTCATTGGCTCCTGTGCTAACAGCTGACTGTGTGTGTGTGTTTCAGATGAAGGAGGAGGCGCAGCTCGAGGTGGTGGATCAGGACCTCAGTCTGGACCTTGCCCGTCGTCTCCATGGTAACTACGAGGTCCAGGTGGCGGTCCACCTGTCGCTGACGCAGCTTCGCTCTTTCTGTCACGACCTGATCCGCAGCCTGAGAGCCATCGCCACCTACAGGCGCCCGGCTGCAGCCGCACACTAAGCCCCGCCCACCATGGATCAACTCCGTGCTGCGTTTGAGGACCTCAGGGGAAAATGAGTGACACTAAATGGAGTTCTGCAATGCCTCATGGGAGATATTTTATTGATCGTCCATCAGCTGATCGACTTTGTGTTGTTTCCATGAGAGACGAGTCTCTGAGGAAACTCTTCAAGTTTAATGACAGCAGCAGTCAGAACCGTCTGTGTTCAGCAGAACAGACGAGGAACACAAAATAGTATAAAATATTTAAATTGACATTTTCAGCAAAGCAAGATGAGCAGCAGCCACACGCCCTCAACAGTTCTGTGTCTGGACATCAGAACTGATGTGGACCGGACCGATCCTGATCAGCTGAGGCAGAAACAAGCTGCACTGAGTGACACGTCTTCCTTCAGAGACTGCTGCTGTTTGCAGATCTATTTATTCACGGGGACATTTTATGAGACAGATTTAAAGAACCCGCTGGCATCTTATTTTGGCGGCAGACCCTGCTCAGTGTGCGATCGCCAGCTCTCGTCTCCTCTGATTGGCTGATGTGTTGCAGAAGAATGGCAGCAGGAATGCAGCTGAAGATGTGATCGCAGCAGGTCTGAACGCGCCCGCTTCACGCTCGCTGCTCTTTGTGTTCGTCTGGAAGCTGCAGGAAACATCAGAGAAATCATCTGATATTCAACTGATTCATCAATCAGAAAATTAATTGACAGCAAATTCTCTTACAATCAATACTTAGAGACAATTTGATGATCGTCAACTTAATCATCAGACTGATCAATAATGAAATTAATCATCAGACTGATCAATAATGAAATTAATCATCAGACTGATCAATAATGTAATTAATGTGCTTCACATCATTGTTTGTTTCTAGACATTTATTTATTGTTATTTTTATTTATGTTTCAGTTTGTATGAACCTGCTGTTATTTATCATACTTTTATTTATTATCGATATTTATTGATTATTTATGGTGAAATATGTATTGTTTGTATTTAACAAACGCTGAGCCACCTGGAAAACAAGCAGAGCATTGTGAGGATGCTCTTCATGGACTCCAGCTCAGCGTTCGGTACCTGGACATTCTTCTCAGCACGCTGATCCCGCTGCAGATCCATCTCCCCTCCTGCATCTGGATCAAAAACTTTCTGTCGAGCCGCCCACGATCTGTGACACTCGGCCCCCACCACTCCTCCCCCCTCCACCCAACCAACTGCATTATAGAATATGCAGACGACACCACAGTGGTTGGATGCATCTGTGACGGGGTGGAGACAGCGAACAGGCCCGAGGTGGAGGAACTGTCGCGCTGGTGCTCAGACAACAACTTGACCCTGAATATCCACGAAACAAAAGAACTTATGATGGACTTCAGGAAACACAGACAGGACTGCACCCCCCTCCTCATCAATGGAGAACAGGTGGAAAGTGTCACCTCATCTCTGCAGACCACTCCTGGACTTCTACATCAGGGCCCTGGTTAAGAAGGCTCAGCAGCAGCTACACTTCCTGCGTGTCCTCAGGAAGAACAATCTGAACATGAAGCTGCTGCTGGCCTTCTATCACTCCTCTGTGGAGAGCGTACTGACGCACTGTCTGGGTGTGTGGTACGCAGGCTCAACAGCCGAGGACAGGAAGGCGGTGCAGAGGGTCATAAACACTGCCCAAAAGATCATCGGCTGCCCTCTGACCAGCCTGGAACACATCTCCACACCCTGCTGCCTCAGGAGAACCATCACAGGAGACCCCTCACATCCTGCTGCCTCAGGAGAACCATCACAGGAGACCCCTCACACCCTGCTGCCTCAGGAGAACCATCACAGGAGACCCCTCACACCCTGCTGCCTCAGGAGAACCATCACAGGAGACCCCTCACACCCTGCTGCCTCAGGAGAACCATCACAGGAGACCCCTCACACCCTGCTGTCTCAGGAGAACCATCACACCCTGCTGCCTCAGGAGAACCATCACAGGAGACCCCTCACACCCTGCTGCCTCAGGAGAACCATCACAGGAGACCCCTCACACCCTGCTGCCTCAGGAGAACCATCACAGGAGACCCCTCACACCCTGCTGCCTCAGGAGAACCATCACAGGAGACCCCTCACACCCTGCTGCCTCAGGAGAACCATCACAGGAGACCCCTCACACCCCTGCTGCCTCAGGAGAACCATCACAGGAGACCCCTCACACCCTGCTGCCTCAGGAGAACCATCACAGGAGACCCCTCACACCCTGCTGTCTCAGGAGAACCATCACAGGAGACCCCTCACACCCTGCTGCCTCAGGAGAACCATCACAGGAGACCCCTCACACCCTGCTGCCTCAGGAGAACCATCACAGGAGACCCCTCACATCCTGCTGCCTCAGGAGAACCATCACAGGAGACCCCTCACACCCTGCTGCCTCAGGAGAACCATCACAGGAGACCCCTCACACCCTGCTGCCTCAGGAGAACCATCACAGGAGACCCCTCACACCCTGCTGCCTCAGGAGAACCATCACAGGAGACCCCTCACACCCTGCTGTCTCAGGAGAACCATCACAGGAGACCCCTCACACCCTGCTGCCTCAGGAGAACCATCACAGGAGACCCCTCACATCCTGCTGCCTCAGGAGAACCATCACAGGAGACCCCTCACACCCTGCTGCCTCAGGAGAACCATCACAGGAGACCCCTCACACCCTGCTGCCTCAGGAGAACCATCACAGGAGACCCCTCACATCCTGCTGCCTCAGGAGAACCATCACATCCTGCCTACCCCTGTTTGATCTGTTGCCCTCTGGGAGACGCTACAGGTCAACAAAGTCCCACACCAGCAGGCTGACAGACAGCTTCTTCCCCCGGGCCATACCAACTGCCAGCACGAACAGATACACTCCCACCCACGGACACACACACACACACTCCCACCCACGGACACACACACACACACACACACACACACACACACCACACACCCACACACACCATACCACCCTGAAGAACAACCGTCAGCCTACCGCCCCCTACCTCTCAGCATGTCTGCACTCCTGCAAAGAACTGCAGTCATTTTAATATTTTAACTATTTAATTTAAAGTGTTATGTACATACACAAATATTTATATATATATATACATATATATATATATATATATACATATATATATATTTTTTTCTACGTGCTGCTCTGTACGTATTTTAAATTTTGTTTTTGTTTTTGTCTTGTTGTATGCTGTTTGCACTATTTCTCTTCATTTTGTGATGCACTGTTGCTCTGTGAGAGCACTCTAAATGTCATTGTACCCCCCACAGTACAATGACAATAAAGGCTATTCTATTCTATTCTATTCTATTCTGTTCTGTTCTACTCTATTCTATTCTATTCTATTCTGTTCTATTCTATTCTATTCTATTCTATTCTGTTCTATTCTATTCTATTCTGTTCTATTCTATTCTATTCTGTTCTGTTCTAAATGTTGTATTTTGGAGAAGGACTGAAGGGGCGAGAGAGAGAGAGAGAGAGAGAGAGGGAGAGAGAGAGAGAGAGAAGAGAGAGAGAGACAGAGAGAGAGACAGAGAGAGAGAGAGGAGAGAACAGAGAGAGAGAGGAAGGAGAGGAGAGGAGAGAGAGTGAGATATATAGAGAGAGGA